>NC_085136.1:72648431-72823431 GCF_035046485.1 Aedes albopictus | reverse complement strand
GATGAATTGAAATTCCTAGAGAACTTCCTGAAGGAGTTTCCGAAGTTGATAGTGATTAACGGTTCGGTTTTGAAGCAATCGCGAACATAACTGGCACATACAAAGTTGTCTAGTTGTTTAGAATGGATCACTAAAATCACTAAAACTGGAATGAACAGATAGGAATGAACAGATAGCGCCACCGGAGCCTGATGTGTTAGACGTACCCCGACTGTTGTCACTGTGTTACAGTCCATATACGATGGCGCTTTTGTTTTGATGCAACTAGTAGCGGAAACGTTTGGTTCAATGACCGATTATTAGAAGTTGTATGGAATGAGCTCACCTATTTTTCTGAAATACAGTAGACGTTCGGTCGGTGCAAATGGTTTAACTGCAATGCTTTTTAACTGCAAGTCCGGTAAGTGCAACAAATTTGCAGTTATCGCACCGCCAAATGTCAAAATGGTGCGCTAAGTTAGCCCAAATGACCAGTCGGATGAAGTTCACGTTTATTTAACGTCAGTTGATGATTTGTTGGGGCTGCAAAACGGTGAGTCGATAAGGAGAGCGTCCAATATAGCTCTGGTCCTCACAAGTTCCTACCTCATGCTTCCACGGGTCAAGCGATGACAAAGACCGCCAGCTAAGAGTTGTGTGCTTAGCTGGTAGTGCAGCCTGGGCACTGTTGTCCTTCTGACTTCAGCTAGATTGAGGAGGTACGATTCGAGCGTTTGTTCACCAAGGAGGTGCGGCTCAAACAGCGTCTGTTCTGGCATCCAGCGGCTGAGTAAGAAACGCTGCACCACGCCCAGCTAGATCCAAGGTGGTAGCCCCATCAGCGTGGTCGTCCCAGTGTTGGTTGGGACGTTAAACAGACCTGGCACGATGGCCCTCCGGCGAGACAGGAGTGTTGGCGTAGGCCCAATAAGCCACCCGTAAAAATCCCCATTGCGAATAACATAGGAGAAAATACGACTCGATACAATCGGCAAAGACCCACGCGACGAAATAAGGACTACGATTGGAAACTTGGAACATGGAATTGCAAGTCACTAGGTTTCGCAGGATGTGACAGGATAATCTACGACGAACTACATCCCCGCAACTTCGACATCGTGGCGTTGCAGGAACTTTGTTGGACTGGACAGAAAGTGTGGAAAAGCGGGCATCGAGCGGCTACCTTCTACCAAAGCTGTGGCACCACCAATGAACTGGGAACAGGTTTTATAGTGTTGGGCAAGATGCGACAACGTGTGATCGGGTGGCAGCCGATCAACGCAAGGATGTGCATGTTGAGAGTTAAGAGCCGTTTCTTCAACTACAGCATCATCAACGTCCACTGCCCACACGAAGGGAGACCTGATGACGAGAAAGAAGCGTTCTACGCGCAGTTAGAGCAAACATACGATGGTTGCTCGCCGCGTGACGTGAAAATCGTTGTCGGCGACATGAACGCGCAGGTAGGAAGGGAGGAAATGTACAGACCGGTAATCGGGCGAAACAGCCTGCACGCCGTATCGAATGATAACGGCCAGCGATGCGTAAACTTTGCAGCCTCCCGTGGTATGGTAGTCCGAAGCACCTTCTTCCCCCGCAAAGATATCCACAAAGCCACCTGGAGATCACCCGACCACCAAACAGAAAACCAAATCGACCACGTTCTAATCGACGGTAAATTCTTCTCAGATATAACCAACGTCCGCACATACCGCAGTGCGAATATAGATTCGGATCACTACTTAGTAGCTGTATGCATGCGCTCAAAACTTTCGACAGTTATCACCACGCGTCGAAGTCGAACGCCGCGGCTCAACATCGAGCAACTTCGTAACGTAGAAGTAGCTCAAGACTACGCGCAGCATGTAGCAGTGGCCCTACCAACGGAAGAGCAGCTTGGCGCAGCTACACTTGAAGATGGTTGGAGGGACATTTGATCTGCCATAGGTAGTACCTCGGCTACAGCACTAGGCTTCGCGACTCCGAATCACAGAAACGACTGGTACGACGGCGAATGTGAACAGTTGAAAAACGAGAAGAATGCAGCATGGGCGAGAATGCTGCAACACCGTACGAGAGCGAATGAGGCACGTTACAAACAGGCGCGGAACAGGCAGAACTCAGTCTTCCGGATGAAGAAGCGCCAGCAGGAAGAACGAGATCGCGAAGCGATGGAAGAGCTGTACCGCGCTAAGGACACACGAAAGTTCTACGAGAAGCTGAACCGCTCGCGCAGAGGCTTTGTGCCACAAGCCGACATGTGCCGAGATAATCACGGGAATATTCTCACGAGCGAGCGTGAGGTGGTCGAGAGGTGGCGGCAGCATTACGATGAGCACCTCAATGGCGACGTTGCAAGTACCGAAGGTGGCGTGGTAACAGATCTAGGAGTATGTGCACAGGACGAAAGACTTCCGGCCCCTGACCTTCAAGAGATTGAGGAGGAGGTTGGCCGGTTGAAAAACAACAAAGCCGCTGGAGCAGATCAACTACCAAGCGAGCTTCTAAAATACGGTGGAGAAGCACTGGTGAGAGCACTACACTGGGTCATTACCAAGATTTGGGAGGAGGAAGTATTACCGGAGGAATGGATGGAAGGTATCGTGTGTCCCATCTACAAAAAGGGCGGCAGCATTACGATGAGTACTTCAATGGCGATGTTGCAAGTACCGAAGGTGGCGTGGTAACAAATCTAGGAGTATGTGCACAGGACGAAAGACTTCCGGCCCCTGTCCTTCAAGAGATTGAGGAGGAGGTTGGCCGATTGAAAAACAACAAAGCCGCTGGAGCACATCAACTACCAAGCGAGCCTCTAACATACGGCTCTAGCACTCTAGCACTAGTGAGAGCACTACACTGGGTCATTACCAAGATTTGGGAGGAGGAACTATTACCGGAGCAATGGATGGAAGGTATCGTGTGTCCCATCTACAAAAAGGGCGACAAGTTGGATTACGGGAACTACAGCGCGATCACACTACTGAGCGTTGCCTACAAGATACTCTCTCAAATTTTATGCCGCCGTCTATCGCCGATTGCAAGAAAGTTCGTGGGGAAATATCAGGCTGGATTCATGGGTGAACGCGCTACAACGGACCAGATGTTCGCCATCCGCCAGGTGTTGCAGAAATGCCGCGAATACAACGTGCCCACACATCACTTGTTCATCGATTTCATATCGGCGTATGATACAATCGATCGAGAACAGCTATGGCAGATTATGCACGAATACGGATTCCCGGATAAACTGATACGGTTGATCAAGGCGACGATGGATCGAGTGATGTGCGTAGTTCGAGTATCAGGGACACTCTCGAGTCCCTTCGAATCTCGCAGAGGGTTACGGCAAGGTGATGGTCTTTCGTGCTTGCTGTTCAACATTGCTTTGGAGGGTGTAATTAGAAGAGCGTGGATAAACACGAGTGGGACGATTCTCACGAAGTCCGTTCAGCTGCTTGGTTTCGCCGATGATATTGATATTATTGCTCGTAAATTTGAGACGATGGCGGAAACGTACATCCGACTAAAGAGTGAAGCCAGGCGAATCGGATTAGTCATTAATGTGTCGAAGACAAAGTACATGATGGCAAAGGGCTCCAGGGAGGAATCACCGCGCCCGCCACCCCGAATTCATATCGACGGTAATGAAATCGAGGCGGTTGAAGAATTCGTGTACTTGGGCTCACTGGTGACCGACGACAACGACACCAGCAGAGAAATTCAGAGGCGCATTGTGGCAGGAAATCGTGCCTACTTTGGACTCCGCAGAACTCTACGATCGAATAAAGTTCGCCGTAACACGAAGTTAACCATCTACAAAACGTTGATTAGACCGGTCGTCCTCTATGGGCACGAAACATGGACCCTACGTGCAGAGGACCAACGCGCCCTTGGAGTTTTCGAACGGAAGGTGTTGCGTACCATCTACGGCGGAGTGCAGATGGAAGACGGGACTTGGAGAAGGCGAATGAACCACGAGCTGCATCAGCTGCTGAGAGAACCAACCATCGTCCATACCGCGAAAATCGGGAGGCTACGGTGGGCGGGTCACGTCATCAGGATGTCGGATAGCAACCCGACTAAAATGGTTCTCGAGAGTCATCCGACCGGTACAAGAAGACGTGGTGCGCAGCGAGCTAGGTGGGTCGACCAAGTGGAGGACGATCTGCGGACCCTACGCAGAGTGCGGAACTGGAGGCAAACTGCCATGGACCGAGTGGAATGGAGGCGGCTACTATGTACAGCAGAGGCCACCCCGGCCTTAGCCTGACCGGTAAAGGTAAGTATGATGATTTGTTGACAATGTCAGGCGTTGCAGTTATCGGATTTTCGTTCGCTAAGTGAAACGTAAACATGTTGCAGTTATCGAACGTCTACTGTAATTACTTGGACATCATTACTGGTTGACTCGAGACAGGCTTGGTGGGCTAGTGGCTACCCTGATAAAAATTTCCAATAAAATCACCATAAACTACCATTGAATAATGATAAATTTGACTATTCAACAACAAATTATATTGTGTACGTATTTTCCTGCTGAAAATGGTGTATTGGAACTACAATACGTGTACAATAAAATCAATGGCACTAGAGATTTCAATAATAAAAACACCATAAGTTGAATGGTAGTTGACTTGATTTTTTTTCCAGAAAATTTGGATTTTTTTATGGTAAAGATACATAACAACCCCCATTTTCTATTGTTAAAGTGACATTTACAATACATGCTATGGTGGAAAACCATAAGATCTGTTGTTACTCTATCGTTTTAAACAATTGAATTAATGGTAAGTACCATTCAATTCAGCGTGTTGTAACAATCCATTCTGTTGTATCTCTATGATCTTTTTTATCAGGGTACCGCTTCTGATTCGTATACAGAATATCCTGGGTCCCTGGCCCGTCCCTTTCCTCCTACTTTATATCTTTCTACAGTAGACGTTCGGTCGGTGCAAACGGTTTAACTGCAATGCTTTTAAACTGCAAGTCCGGTAAGTGCAACAATTTTGCAGTTATCGCACCGTCATCCGTCAAAATGGTGCACCATGTTAGCCCAAATGAACAGTCGGATGAAGTTCGCGTTCATTCTACGTCAGTTGATGGTTTGTTGACACTGTCAGGCGTTGCAGTTATCGGATTTTCGTTCGCTAAGTGAAACGTTAACATGTTGCAGTTATCGAACGTCTACAGTAGACGTTCGGTCGGTGCAAACGGTTTAACTGCAATGCTTTTTAACTGCAAGTCCGGTAAGTGCAACAAATTTGCAGTTATCGCACCGCTATCCGTCAAAACGGTGCGCCAAGTTAGCCCAAATGAACAGTCGAATGAATTTTGCGTTCATTTAACGTCAATTGATGGGTTGTTGACGTCTATCTGACGTTGCAGTTATCGAATTTTGTTCGCTAAGTGAAACGTAAACATGTTGCAGTTATCGAACGTCTACTGTACTGTATATACAGTAGACGTTCGATAACTGCAACATGTTTACGTTTCAGTTAGCCAACAAATTTCGATAACTGCAACGTCTGATAGGCGTCAACAACCCATCAATTGACAATAAATGAACGAAAAATTCATTCGATTGTTCATTTTGGCGCAACGTTTTGACGGATAGCGGTGCGATAACTGCAAATTTGTTGCACTTACCGGACTTGCAATTAAAAAGCATTACAGTTAAACTATTTGCACCGACCGAACGTCCACTGTACTTTCTCCTCCTCTCTACATATACAACTCATGTACAGTAGACGTTCGGTCGGTGCAAATGGTTTAACTGCAATGCTTTTTAACTGTAAGTCCGGTAAGTGCAACAAATTTGCAGTTATCGCACCGCTATCAGTCAAAACAGTGCGCCAAGTTAGCCCAAATGAACAGTCGAATGAATTTTACGTTCATTTACCGTCAATTGATGGATTGTTGACGGCTTTTTAACGTTGCAGTTATCGAATTTTGTTTGCTAAGTGGAACGTAAACATGTTGCAGTTATCGAATTTTGTTTGCTAAGTGGAACGTAAACATGTTGCAGTTATCGAACGTCTACTGTATATTCATAGCCATCGCTAGAACAGAAACGGGTTGAAAAATCCGTTTCCCTTCCTTCCAACGTTCACAGCACAGTGTCAATCTATCAT
Organism: Aedes albopictus; assembly: GCF_035046485.1. Taxonomy (NCBI): domain Eukaryota; kingdom Metazoa; phylum Arthropoda; class Insecta; order Diptera; family Culicidae; genus Aedes; species Aedes albopictus. Next base: position 72,817,321 of record NC_085136.1, on the reverse strand, counting down.
ATAACGCCTACGAGTTATGCAATCAAGCGAACTGTGCCGCATTACCTCCAGGGTAGTAATAAACACACTAACCTTCCGCCTTACGCCTGGCATCCACGCACCAATGTGTGAACCCGGTGCCAACAATATCCCACCAACACTCTGACATCCGCATGAATTTGTGCTAACGCAGAGGTATATTCGGTACATATATTACTGTGGATACAAATTATTGCAATCATCACTTCCTTCCTCTTCCCCACATTGACCTGCAACCTGACGTGGCAGGCGCCATTGTCGCCTAAAAAATAGAATATCACCAGTCATACACTGAAGATGCGTGCTAGTCCCCGGCATATACCTATCTCACTGGTTCCTTGTGTGAGTGTAGGTGGTCTGGTGATACTGGAGTAGCATCCATGAGTGGTCAATCAAGCTCAAGCTCATTATTTGCTTCCGCACACTCCCATGAAAGAAAAAATCTGCATCAGAAGAAGGCATTTTTGACGATATTATAAAGTGTGTAGAATGCTATACTAGACTAGCGGTAACGAATTCCGTGATTATCGCTGTTACATGCATAAAGGCGATTCGCTACCAGCACTCAATTCATTGCATATGCCTGTAAAACGAACCTATTCTAAGCTTGAGAAAGTTCTTTCGCTTCTATTACTAAGCAAGTTAAGTCAATGTTTAAATAATAGTTTATTTTTTATTTTAATTTTTTAATAATTATTACATATAGAAGATTTTTCATATCTTAAATAATTTATTATAATTATTTATCTGTGTGTTGTTTTTTTTTGCATTAATTATTAATAGTTAATTAATAATATTTTTAATTTTTTAAATGTATTTTTCCATTATCGACATTCATGTGTGTATTCTCTTTTCACCATCCATTCGTGCTTGCTTGCTGCTCTACTTATTTGCTCTTCTCCTTCAACTACCGCCTTTCGCAACAACGCTCTTTTGCTTTTTACTCTTGTGTTTCTGTGGCTACTGCTTCTTCTTCAACGCCTTCCGCCTCTTGCACTCACACTTGCTTATCTTGCTCTCGCTCTCTCTCTCATCGTCGCTTTTTTCTCTTCTTTTTTCGCGCTTTTACATCCGCTCTCACACAGTATGACACACAACCATACGCCCACCGCACACGCGCCTAAATGTTACTCAACGGCACACTCACACACGATCGATTTCCTATATTCATCAACTACTACTGAACTCTGTTTTACTGCGTGTGTGTGTGTGCTCTGTTTTTTCTAGGGTTCTTTTTATTTTTGTGTATGCGTTTCGCATGTTTTCGTTATTGGATTTGACTTCTCACTCTCTTTTTTCTCTATCTCTCTCTCTCTCTGTCAAGCAGCAGCGTTTGCGTGTGTGTGTGAGTGTCGTCATCCTTCTCGCCTCTTCGTTATCTCTTTATTGATTATTTGAATTTAACCACTAAACTTGATATTTCAACTGCTAATAATAAGCTTGGTATGTTTCCTTTCTTTAATGTCTGGATGAATATTTTTTTAAGATTTTCTTTGTTTTTCTTATTACGCTTTTTTCGTTTCCAGTTTCCTGGCTTGCAACTCACCACGAGTTTGTGAGTTTCGCCTCGTGCTTGTTTAGTAGTTTTTTCTTCTGTTTCTAGATTTTGAGCGCAATCTCCTATCAATGGATTTGTGTGTACGAATGTATGTGTGTGTGTGGATTATTTGCGAATGTGTTTGCATGTAGATGTGTGTTTGTTCGAGTGAATGTGTGTGTGAAGGGAGATGTGAAATCGCGAAAAAAGCGTTGACTTCAAGTTTCATCACGTTGGTTTGCTTTTATCGTCTGTTTACTTGTTTTCATTTCCTTAAGAAGTTAAGAAGAGATTACATCGCTTTTGTTTATTCAACCTATGCTTTTGACGATTTTTTGTTTTCTATTGATAGAGTTTACTATGTGTGTTTTAAGAGAAAAGAAAACACCGCTTTTTTGTTTTTTCTTAGTTCTCTCTTCCTGCGAGATATTACTTTTTTATCTAATTCTCAAGGATGTGTTAAGCTTCACCACACGTACACATATATAATCGCACTCGTTCTATCGCCTTCACACGCTCGCAGACACGCACACTACTAGCAAGATTTGAGTACCTCTCACTCACACGTAAGAAACGCACGCAGTTATATTTGGTTTCCCTATCAAGTTATTAAAAAAGAATTCCAATAAAATGCCGCTAGAGCCTTTTGGCGTTTTCTCTTCTGTCTCTCTTTCAACCTCTCTCTTTTTCACCCGTCAAAGGAAACAAAAGAGAATTCATTTTCGGCGCTTCGCAAGCTGAATGTGTTTGTGAGTGTTTAGTAATGCTCGTTCAACACGTTTGCATTTCCTCTCCCTCTCGTATTTCGAGAGAGAGGAATGTTACTTCCATTATTATTTTTAACTCAACCGGTTCCATCCCTAAACGATGAAATCCGATCTGCAAAAAAGTTCTCTCTCGCTCTCTCTCCAACTCTCATTCACTTCCTCCTAACCTCAGCTTCAATATGAGTGTTTTTATTGTTTTCCTTTTTTGCTCAGTAATTGTAATTCGTAATAATTCATAATGATAAAACAAACACTAATCGATATATGTACAAAAATAATAACGAAAGAAAGTTTCGATTTCTTTTCGCACGCGCATCTCACGCTTCCACATTATAACAGTGGGCGCCATTTTGTTGATTTGCTTCCTCTCTTTCGTTTTTTGATCGCGCGTGTGCATTGCTCTTTCTTCATCCCTGGCGGATTTTCGCTCTTTTTCTCTGAAACTTGTGTTGCTTTCTTTCGTTTCAATGGAATCAACAAACAACAAAACTTCCTATTCTCTCTTATTCACTCTCTCTGTGTCTCTTTCGTTCCCGAAAATGTACATGCACCTTTGTCTCTCTTATTACTCTTGTCAACTTTTTTTTTGCTTTTTTCTTTGTTTCTTCTTTTCTTTTCCTTTTATCCATGTTTGCTGTGGGGCTTTTTTCCACAATTTTGTTCGTTCGCTTCCACGCGATGCGTATGCTTCCAATCAAACGCAAACAAACAGTGATGTTACTAATGTTGAGTGAACCGCGACATCAATCGGTAATAAAGCTGAATTTGCGGAAAAAGAAGACTGTCGTCGTGTGGGTGGTTGAAATGATTGCAGATCGAAATTTCGGGCGGACACTTCAAGAGACATGAATGAAACCTTGTGTCATACAAAAGTGGTAAGGACGTGGCCGGTGTTGAATGGGCACACGCTCATCTTTCGAGCCACTAAACTAGCGATTCGATAAAAGTCTCCTATCGGGTCGAAGCAAATGTTTATGGTGATTGTGCTATGCCATTTTGGATCAGTGAAACACCTGTATGAAGGGCCAAAATGGTTGGAAAGCTCTATCACTTACGCGAAACATTTTGAATCAGTCGAGTTTTATAATATGAAATGGCTGTTTTAAATAACTATGAGATTTCCGTCTCGATAGGTAACATGAATTAAAAAAAAAACAACGTGGCATTTGGACGATCTCAGTTTCATTTGAGTTTTTGTGATTACAATGGACAACCCGCTTGGCTCACACCCACAGTTGATCAGCAGGAGTAAATCCATTTTATTTTGTATGGTGAAAAGCATCTAAACTTGAATTACTTGAAAGAGAAAGCTTTTACTGAAAAAATATTTGGTAGGCTTAATAGTAGTCACCATTGTGCACAACCACTACCAAATATTTTTTCGAATAATGTATTCCACTTCGATAAATTTGCCTTTAGATGCTATTCGCCATACAATATTTTTGCGATTTACTTTTAGCGATTTTTCGCGCATAGAAGCTAGCGATGCGGAGAGTAGGAAAACAGCCAATGCACATTGGTCCAGCAGAGTGTCATTTTGGTAAAAAATCGATAACTTTTTTTTGTGATGAGATATCAATGAGGTGTCTTCGGCAACTTTTTTATGCATTTCAAGATGCATCTTATGTAGGGGTCGTCCATATTTTAAGTTCATTTTTGCGAAATTTAAGACATGAAACTTTTTTCTGGTGCATTTTTTGAGGACAAAATTTTCTACAAAAATATAGCCCAAAGTATGCCAAAAAACTTTGCTGAACAAACTTATATTTAATTTTTCCATTTTCATTGAGTTTGGGAGCGGTTTTCATGGACGTCCCCTTAAAACCAGTTTTTGGCCCATAACTTTTTTGGGTGCGATTTTCAAAGCCTACTATGTTCTAGACAAATGTTTATGGGATGATTTTACAACTTTTTTTCGAAGACGACCATAAGCTATTTCGTCACTGCTGTGAGTTATGCGCATTTTTCGCTTGAAATATTGCTATTTTGTGATGCGTGTATCTCAAAATGGCGCAAACATTTTTTAAATCTTTAAAGGTGACACTATTCTACTAGTATTCAACTACATTTTAACGGGTTAAAACCTTGGGGATAATCTAATTTACCCATAATGAGATGCACTTGAAAAATGTGATTTTGCTGTGTTTGCAAGTGAAATTTCCTTGTCATAATGTAATGGCAACATTGCATGGCATGCTTTGATTACATTTAATGGCTAATACTATTCAACACATTGCAACAACATGAAAATACTTTATTATGGTGTTCAAATAACCAATTTCACCTCTATATTTACAAATCACAGGGGCAAAACAACATGAAAATGCCTTAATATGGCGTTCAAAAAATCAATCTTACATTAATATTCACAAATCACAGGAACAAAACTAGGCACCGTTTGAATACCCATGCAAATGCTTTAGTGTGACTCAATCGAAGTAGTCGCTCCTTTTATAGAAAAGGAATGAAACTCAAATGTCAGGAGAAGATTCAAACGTTGTCGACGGTTCATGCAGGATATACCAGTAAAATCGCAGTTCAAATCCGTTAACCTAGTGAAAACAAATCATTGATCGATTAAGGAAAGAAGTTTCCGGTATTGTTCAACAGAAATTTGAAGAACAACATGGATTCCCGTAAGTAGATTTTATTTTATTTGTTTTTCTCTTAACATTAGGAAAGGATAGTTTCAAAATGACTTCTCTTATCTGTTTTTTATTACAGATACATTTTTGTTCAAAGAACTAGCAAAACTTTTAATGCATGGAAAATCGAGGCAAGATATAATTAGATATATTGTTAAAAAAATGTCTCCTTGTGAAGTAAACGTTAGTCTGGTGAAAAGCAAAATTTCAAAATTTATATAGAAATTCAAAGAACTGTGGAAGAAAGCAACAGGCATCAATCAAGGTTCGAAAGTGCACATAAAAATTGGTTGAATGGCAAAATAGTTTTCTATACACCGAAAACGCCGAAAACTCCGAGAGGGCGCCCTAGAAAACCATTTACTGAAGCAAGCAAGAGGACAAGAAAAAATCACGTTCGAGAACTGTGCAAGCGGCATTCTGCGGATGAAATAATGCTCGCAGCTGCATCTAGTGTTCAATCAGCAGGTATGATTGGAATATAGTTTATCTCTGTAAAATACATACATGCAAATTACTTCTTTTAATATAGGAGTGGAGAATGTTAAACAAGTTATTGAAACTGTTGCGAAAATTTCGAGTTTTGCTGTTGATACAGATGTACCAAAACCTCGAAATTATATGCCGTACTCACCTGAAGAGGCTCTTGCATTTATATGCAGAAACGATTTTTCGAAGGCGCAATATAGTGATATTCGTCTTAGTACCCTAACAAATGGTGTCGATATGTATCCTCCGTATTATAAGATAATTGAAACTAAGAAGGAGTGTTATCCATCAGGTGAATTTAATAGTCAAAACTTATAAAATATTGAATTCTATATATTTTTTCAATGTTACAGAAATATCGATATCACCATCCGCTGCGGTAGTCCCATTGCAAAATTTAATTGATCATATAACAAAACGATTATTGAGCGTGAGCAGCGTTATAGCTCAACATGCTGAAACCCTTGCTTCCTCTACTGCCGTTCAGCTGCTGTATAAATGGGGCTGTGACGGAAGTGGTAATCATTCAAGGTATAAGCAAACTTTCCTGGACATACAAGAGAACGATGAAATACGGGAATACAGCGATGCAAATATTTTCATGTTTTCGTTGGTTCCTCTCCGGCTGATGGCTAGGAAAATTGAAACAGATTCGGAAGAAATTATCTGGGATAATACGCTGCCATCGTCAATATCTCTTTGCCGCCCAATAAAACTTCTATTTGCCAAGGAATCCACAGAACTAACGAAAAAGGAGGTCGAATTGATGAATAATCAAATCAGAAATCTGAATCCAACTCTTTGTCAGCTGGGAGACGTGAACGTTTCGGTCAAGCCAGTGATGATATTTTCAATGGTGGATACCAAAGTTGTGAACGACGTGACCGACACGTATTCACAGGCTTGTTATGTATGTGGACGATCTGGAAAGCGCCTTAATGACGCCAGGTCCAATGTTGATTCCGATGATCCAACAAAGTACAAGTTTGGTATGTCACCTTTACACGCTTACATGCGCAGTATGGAGTTGCTGCTGAAAATATCATTCAGGTATATATTTTATAACTACTACGCAAAACAGTTTGATAAATTTTCTAATTTCGATTTTAGGTTAGTTATGGAAAAACCAACCTGGCGCGTAAGCAAACAGAACACGAAAGTGAAAGAACGCGAGACAGAAATCTTAACGCAACTTAAGGAAGAACTAGGTTTGCGTATCAACGAGCCGAGGCCTGGAGGTGGCAACTCGAATGATGGAAACACGTCGCGCAAGTTTTTTCAAAACTGGGAGCTTGTTGCGAGGATAACAGGCCTTGATGATAATCTCTTGCAGCGTTTTTATACTATTTTGTGCGTCATCAACAGCAAAAGGGCTGCAAATATAGAAGCATTCCAAAAATATGCGGATGAAACGCACAAATTGTATGTACAACTTTATAAGTGGTATCCATTGTCACCAACCGTACATAAAATACTAGTGCATGGTGCTACTATTATGAAGCACCTGATTTTGCCGATTGGAATGTGCAGTGAAGAAGCACAGGAAACGCGCAACAAATGCCTGCGGAAGTATAGAGAGCGGCATGCGAGGAAGTTCAGTCGCATTGTTAATATTGAAGATGTGTTCAACCGTTTAATGTTAACCTCAGACCCTGTGATTTCTCTTTCAAACAGAGCACCGAAAGCAGAAAACGTAACGTATCCGGAAAGCGTAAAAAGCCTGCTGGTGGAGTAATAGAGCGATAGAAAAGAAATAGAACAATGTTCCAAATAGTAATACTGTAAATAATAAGATAATTAGACAGTAAGGTTATTAATTTAGATTTTTCATTAAGATAATATGAAATAAAACCAATAAGATGAATTAGGTTAATGTTAGTGATAACCTTTAATGAATCTTCACATTTATGCTTGAGAAAACATAAAGGAGTGCATCCAAGAATTTAGAACAGGGATGCAATAGAACATGATGATTTTAGGAGTTTTCGCCTCTATGATTTGTGATTCTTAAGTAAAGAGTCGTCTTTTTAGGAATCTATAATAGAGCGATTTGATGCTGTAGTGATTTGCTGAGTAGTAAGCTATACCATGTCATCAAAGCATGCCATGAAATGCTTCAATTGCATGGTTAAATAGAAATTTCTATTTAAAAGCTTCCAAAACCACTTTTTTTCAAGTGCATCTCATTATGGGTAAATTAGATTATCCCCAAGGTTTTAACCCGTTAAAATGTAGTTGAATACTAGTAGAATAGTGTCACCTTTAAAGATTTAAAAAATGTTTGCGCCATTTTGAGATACACGCATCACAAAATAGCAATATTTCAAGCGAAAAATGCGCATAACTCACAGCAGTGACGAAATAGCTTATGGTCGTCTTCGAGAAAAAGTTGTAAAATCATCCCATAAACATTTGTCTAGAACATAGTAGGCTTTGAAAATCGCACCCAAAAAAGTTATGGGCCAAAAACTGGTTTTAAGGGGACGTCCATAAAAACCACTCCCAAACTCAATGAAAATGGAAAAATTAAATATAAGTTTGTTCAGCAAAGTTTTTTGGCATACTTTGGGCTATATTTTTGTAGAAAATTTTGTCCTCAAAAAATGCACCAGAAAAAAGTTTCATGTCTTAAATTTCGCAAAAATGAACTTAAAATATGGACGACCCCTACATAAGATGCATCTTAAAATGCATAAAAAAGTTGCCGAAGACACTCCATTGATATTTTATCACAAAAAAAAGTTATTGATTTTTTACCAAAATGACACTCTCCTGGACCAATGTGCAATGTAGTTAATTCATTGCTGAATCACAATCACATTGTCTAAAGACATATGACCAAATTCCTGAAAAGAGCATCTCATGTTGAAAACAAAAGATATCGCCAAAAATGTACTATTCTATCATCGGCCATTTGTAATTCGACCAAGTATTGAATAGGACATTCATCTTCTGCTATTTTGGAGATTCTGCCTTTTGGAATTCCTCTTAAAGGCCGCAGCCCTGAAAAGGGCATCTCCCAAATAAGCAATTTCCGTATAAGCTTTCGTTTATTCGTCATTCGACAACATGTCATTCGGCCAAATGCCTTTCGTATTTGGGACATTCACCAATGGACCTCAAATATCACAAAACATGGAACGGTCTCACCAATCTGACTGGATGCAAGGGTCTAATATAGGTCGAGACTGACACTCACTGACGGTCTAAGTATGACAGAGCTTCAATCAGCGGACCAATTGGAAACTTTAAATCCGACGACCAACAACGATTGCCTATACTTGATGTTTTTGACATAGTCAACCTAGCCATGTGTGTCCAGCACTGGGTATTGGTCGATAAGACCGAAATCTTTAAGGTCGAAATCGTCCTTAAGCCTGCTAGATCTGCGATGTAAATTTGTACGTATTCGGTCCACTAAAAACAGTTCCAGTCCAATGATTTTGCTGCTAGCTTTTTCACATCAAACCCAGTTCCACCAAAACACAAGAGGTGCCATACCATTTGGTCGAACTTACGATAAGTCGAAAACTCATTTTATTTTGCTCAGTAAATACAAAATGTACAGAATATCTATATTTCTCTCCAAGCCAAAATAACAAAACATTCGATCTGCTTTCGTTTGCGTCCCATTCCGTTTTTTCGATTCGGAACGAAAAAAAAAGTTAAATAATCTTAAAAGAAAAAACAATCTGAAATTAAATCTCCTTAGAAACAACAACTGAACTCATCCAGTCCGAACATCATGCGCTAACTTTATCCTGTTCCGGGATATTGACGCCACCACCGCGCGCGTCTGCCTCCCAACAAAATCGATCGATTGCTTCTTTTTCCTCCTCTTTGTTTCAACATGCAAGCACAGCGAGCTTCCCTCTTTGTTTATCTTTGTCCAGATTCTGCTTGACTGACGCGCACACAGATTAGTATTTGATTCTGCAGTTTCCGAGTTTTGTTTTGTTACACATGATCTACTAGTTTTGTATGTGTATGTGTGTGTGTGTGTGTATTTTCGTAGCCTGCTTTCGCTATTGTGTGTATGTATTGGAACATCATTCATGAACGAGATTTGTTTGGTTTTTCGTATTTTTATACAGCGAACATTGACTTTTTTTTGTATGTGTTTTGAGGGATAAGTTTCCACACGCGCACGCACACACCGGTGAATGCGCAGGTATTTGTGAGGGGACCATCTATTGTTTTGTTTTGATATCACGCAGTTTTTAAGGGGGATTTCTTCTGCTAAGCACATCACATTTGCTTGTTTTTTTTTGTTATACTTACGTAGTACGAACATCTCAGATTGACCTTGTCTAAACGGAGTAGGCTTTGGGCACCCTGGGCGGGTGTCGCGGCCTACTTGGATGATTTGGATGACGTTGGCGGCGAAACGTTGTTGTTGTTGTTGTTGCTGATGATACTATTGATGAGTCTATGGTTATTGTTACTATTGGTCAGATTACCACAGGCAGCAGTAAACGTTGCTATCGCATTCGTCGTCACCGTCGTTGCGATCGTCGTCGTCGTTGCCGTCATCGGAGGAGCGATAGCCGTCGCAATCGTCACATTGTTGGCAACAGCGGCAAGCACAGTGCTGCCAACATTGTTGACGACAATGTGGCTATTGTTGTTGTTGTTGTTATTGTGGTTATTGTTAGCCCCAGCAGCGCTTTTCAACAAACTGCTGTTGAAAAACAGCTAAGACGAACTGGACTGGTTCATGTTGCCAAACATCCCCGTGGAAAAGGACGTCTGTTGTCCGGCCTGGTTGCCACCGCCGCCGGCCGATCCACCGGATCCGCCGCCACCGCCACCGGCACCACTGCCGGCACCGGCCTGGCCACTGACACCGCTGTTGCCACTGCCGTGCTGATTGCTGGAGGCGGCCGCCGCCGCCGATCGGTTGTGCTTGGAAACCGGCGGCTGCAGGTATTCGTGCTTGGCCAGCGCGAACACGTCCATCCGGTCCTCCTTGCGGTAGGCCAGGCAGCCCCGGATGAAGCTCTGGAATAGAAAGGAGAAAGAAAAAAAGACGAGAAGAACGTTAGCAGAAGAAACTAATAAGAGCTGCATGTGTTCGAGCAATGTCGCCAGTGTTTCACCTAGAAGCCAGTTACTTAAGTGTAGAATTTAGCTATAAGTTAAAATACACATTAATAAAAACAAAAAAAAAGAAGCCAGTTCAGGTTCGCCGGAAAACCATGTTCAAACATCTGTCATAGCTAATTTGTAGGACCCTGCAATGCTTTTCTTAACTGCATGTCCGGTAAGTACACTGAAAGGCGGCTTGCAGTAATGACAAGCATAAAAATGTTTTTAAATTTATCATGGCAAAGCATGATCATCGACCCACCAACGCTTCTAGTGTGCGATTTGTCTCTTCTCACATCAACCGGTTCGATAGCCGAGTGGTAGCGTGCGAGCCTGGTGATGTCAAGGTTCTTGGTTCGAATCCGGTTGCCAATAGAAACTTTTTTTTAATTGAAAATCGAGTCCATGAAAACATAATTCTGTTGAATTGAAACGAAACTCAGTCTGCACAAATTTAGTGGCGTTGTGTATTTAAATTGACCCTCAGAATAGTAATTTTTACCGCAAGCCACCGTTCAGGGTAGGTACAATACATTTTAAATTACAGTAGACGTTCGATAACTGCAACATGTTTCACTTAGCGAACAAAATTCGAACTTGTTGCACTTACCGGGCTTGCAGTTAAAAAGCATTGCAGTTAAACCGTTTGCACCGACCGAACGTCTACTGTATAGTATTGCCATCCGACAAAATTGCGCGCCAAGTTAGCCCCATAAAAAGATGAACGAACTTCATGTTCATTCGTCAACCGATCGTAAACACATTAACATGTTGCAGCGATCGAACGTCTACTGTAACGATAAAAATCTAGCAATTTAGAATAAAAAGCGGAGTAATCCGTAACACAAACCGACGGGTACAGTGCAGGCAGTACTTATGCAGAGGTTACCATTTCCATCAGAGCACCGTTCTCTCGGGTTTTCTTGGAAATCTATCTTAAATTGATTCGAAAAATTTTCTAGGGATCTCTCCTGATATTCTATCAAAGATTACTGTTTGAATTCACACCAGGATTCCGACGTGAATTCATCTCTGGATTTTTCTCAGATTTCATTCAGATATTCTTCTGGGATTTGTCTCTCACTTCCTCTGGGAATTACTCTTACGCATTTTCCTGGTATTTACCCAAGGTTCACTTCGGAGTTTTCTCCTGAGATCCGCGCAGGATGCCATCCGAAACCTCCTAGATTTCTACAAACATTTCTATCAAAACTCATCTAAAGTTTCCTGCTGTAATTACCTTAACTCTTATGTGGCCGACAGGGTACCCAGCGCCCATTTGAAGATCACGGTGTAGAAAAAAGCAAAAAAAAAAAAATGTCGGACACATAATGGTTAAGCATTCCTCAGGGAAAATCCCGATCGAGATTCTCTCATTCCTGAGTGACATAGAAGTCCAAAGATAGGCTCAAAATAAAAGTGTATCCATAAAAATCCTAGGAAAAAGGCCAAGAGAAATTCCGTGAAAAATTCCAAAGTAACGCGACAGTCCGAAAGGACTGTTGAATTGTTCGATCCAACTTCTCGGCCCCTGCATCAACCCGTAAAACTATTTTATCAATCGACACATCAGCTCCGGAATCGTACTCAGAAGTCCCTCAGGTTAACGCATGTAGATATCATCTTTCAAAACGTCGTTGAAAGATGCAGATTTCACGTCCGTCACATTACGTCACATGATACTTCTCTTGATTCGTCTCTGCTAGTAATACTCGAACCGTCGTAGGATGTTTTGTTAAAATCGAATCCTTTCCTCTATCAACTCTTTTGCTACGAGACGATTGACACGATTTACATTTCCGCATTCATTGCGCTTGCTCTTGAACACCCACTTGTTGTCGATAAGGTTCCTTCCGAGAGGCTTCGGCGCCAACTCCCAGGTATCATTTTTTCCTAATGGATTCAGCTCGCTGTCGATGGAATCTTCAGAGAACGCCCAATCACTACGTTCTCTCAATCTAGCTATAGGGTGCGGGCACCGGTTTTGGCCAGTCTAAGGGAAATCATTTTTATAAAAATAACGAATAATCCAATGAAAACTACCAATGTGTTAAATGAAAGGATTCGATCTATACTTTATTAGAAAAATGCAGAAAGCAAGCTAATACTTAATTTTTGTATTAAAAGTGGCACTGGCCAAAATAGAAGCATTGCCGCAGTTTTGGCCATATTCTCAGCTTTGGTTTCTATTTTGGCCAATCACGTGTATTTCTTATGGGAGTGGCCAAATTAGAAGCACCCTGGCCAAAATAGATATATGAGAGCTGATTTTTTAAGGACAATTATTTTTTTCTTCAAGCTTTTAATCAAAACGTATGGTTTTCACAGCTGTAATCATCATATTATATTAGAATCTACTAGTAAAAAATAAATTCATGCCGATTTAGATTGTAACTGGCTGAATACCGCACTATGGCCAAAACTCCGGGCTGGCCAAAACTGAAGCTTCTACCCTAGTTGATGCTAGGCTGTCCCTACGTACTCCTCTGCTTTTTTTAAGTGCATACAACATCACAGAATCATCAATCGTTGTGTATTCTACTTAAACATTGCTTGAAGTCTTCGGATCTAGCTTGTCTCACTTTTCTTTAGGCACCCTTGTACACGCCACTGGTCCAATAATTTGCATCTTGTCTACGCTTGGTTTTCGGCCGTACCAAATATCATTCGAAGTCTTCTTTCTTTTCTTGAGTCGGCGACGTCAGACTTCCATTTAACGTGTATGTACTGCCCCCATTCGCACAACAGTCCCATGTGAATAGGAAACCCAGCAAACATGGGACTGTTATGCGAATAGGGGCAGTGTAGCAGTCTGTATGTACAGCTGCGTACCACATTAATGTTGATAATCCGGTATCTTGACCGCGCCTTTTCCGACAGAGTACGATACATTATTTCTGCTACTCTATTCTGTTGATGACTGTACTACCCCCATTCGCACAACAGTCCCATGTGAATAGGAAATCCAGCAAACATGGGACTGTTATGCGAATAGGGGCAGTGTACGGCACAGTAAACTCCGTTTGAACTCCTTCAACCCGTCAAAAATCACGGAACGATTTGCTCATGTAGTCTCCGCCGTAGTAGCATATGAGCTCGTCAACTTTCATATCGAAAAATGCTGTCATGGTATAGGCATGGTAACGTTGAAGCATCTCCTGATCTCCATCTTTGAACTCCAGCAAGTAAACTGCGGATAGGTGTCTAAAATCATCAATGAATATCCGTTGATATTACCTTGGCAAGTTCGAGGTACCCAATAGAATGTCGAATGCTGAAAAGAAGGGTCCTGACTAGTTGACTGCTTCAGCGTCGAGTCAGTGGCTTCCGGCGACTCCGGAGCTGCTCGACACGTTGAACATCACGTCTTCAATCTTTTCGATGATTTTACCGTGAACCCTTTGACAATGATACCGGCGCAGCGGCAGCTCGCTGAAGCTCAAGGCACGTTCGTATGTTGCGCCCAAGAACGACTTCGGAGACCGACTTCTGATTTAGGAGAGCCCGGTTGGGTGTGTTTCGGTACGTCAGAGGGAAGATAGCCAGTGCTGTGCAGGAAATTCGAGAGGGGAGAGGTTCTACCCCCGCTCTGATTTTTTTCACGGCCCACTTGAAAGTGTTCACGAATCGTTCCGCTTGGCCATTCGATTGTGGGTGAGCAGGCACGTATTTGATGTCGAAGTCGTATAGCAGCATATGGAGGGCGAAGCGTTGAATGTGATGAAACTTCGCAACGACGAGAAAGATGGACAAACCTTTACGATCTGGTTGACTGTAGTCTTGCTCCACTTTCGTGAGTGCCCTAGAAGCGTGTTGGGCGACCTTGACTTGAAGAAGCGTCGGCAGAAACGATGATCTTCCGCTTTGGCTCGTAGTGTGGGAGAAGCAGATCGGAGGAGAGGATTCACTTGACCTGCTCGAATGCTTGGTGGTACTCCGGAGTCCACTTGAACTTCATGTCTGCTTTGATGAGTATGTCGAGGGTATCGTAAGGAATCGTAGCTGGCGTATGTTGGGGACGAATTTGCTTTAGTTGATGGCCCCCAGGAAGGACCGTACTCAGTATACGTCGATTGGATGCAAAAGCTTGATGATCATATTGCACTTTGTCCTCTCGAATTGGGAAGCCGAACTCTTGCATTTGCTTCAAGACGGCCCACAGGTTGCGATCATTCTCTTCTTCTGTTTTATCGTCGATGATGACGTCATCGAGATAGGAGCCGGAAGTACACTCCAGACCGACCAGCATTGTGTCAATGAGCTGTTGGAAAGCACCTGGTATTACCTTTACTCCCAATAGTTGTAGGAATAGAGGCTAGGATGCGTGTTGATCGTGAGTAACTTGCGGCGTTCTTCGTCGACTTCCACTTGTAAGAAAACATCGGACAAATCGATTAAGCTCAAGATCGTACAGCTAGAAAACTTAGCGAAGATATCGTCCGGAAGTGGATGCTCATTCTACGAATGGAGTGACGTGAGAGAAGTGTAAATCAAACGGAGAATCACCTATTCGAGTCGAGATTTCCCACCTCGATACCTCGATACGCCTCCGACTTTTGTCACGTCACTTCATTCGCAGAATGAGCACAGATATCAAGTTTCTTCCATCGGTCTGTGTATGCCTCCGGACGCTCCAAGCAGAAGATGGGTCAAGCGTTTTTTTGAAACTCAAACTTTACTTAGGTTTTCATCAGGCTCCAGAGGCACGTTTTCCTCTATTTGGGACATTTGTGCCATTGGTTTTACTGCACAAACCGAGCTGGTCGCTGAAAACCTCGTGACTGGAGTGTAGCGGTAGACGTGGGAGAGCCTGACACGTGCCAACAAAAGGTGTCCATGGGAACTGTCCAGTGGTGATGTCGGAAGCGGTGTCGAGTTGCAGTCGAATGTCCGTTCCTGAAAGGCCAACGGAGGGACACGAAAAGACGTCGTTGTTGCAGTATGGCACGCTGCACACGTCGACGATCATTACCTTGCTGGAAACATCTGGTTTCCGGGACTTGGCCATCTCACAAATATCCCTGATGATGTCCGAATTGGCCATAATCGGAGCACAAGTGATTGCCGGAAACTGCAGTCCCGGGTGTAATGAAGCGCACCACAAGGCCAGCACGGGGTATTTGACCTCCTTCCGGTGTCGCTGGAAGGACGCTTCGCGTCTTCGTCACGCTTGCTGAACCGCTTTTCACCAGATTTGCGAACTGCATGAAGTCACCGATTCGATCAGCGCGCTGTCATGCTTCAGGTTGAAAAGCCGCTGACACTTATCGGAGAGTAGTTGCTCTAGGGTGACGTCGTTGTTGTCCTCAATCTTGGTTAAGAATAGAGTTCCTAATACAACGTCATTCTCCGACTTTGGGCCGCAGTCACTTGACAAATGCTCCTCGTTGAGCTTCCAAGCTCAAAATCAACGCATGGTTGCATCGCGCATGCCAATAGTGCTACTCTCCATACAAATTTCTAAATCCTTATATGGACTAAAAGTCTACGAGGGGTGAGGAGGGTGTGATATGGCCAAGAATGAGTCTACATAGTTTATTGATAGCGCCTGATGAACTTGCGGCAAACAATACAAGAGGAACTTCCAGAAAAATTTCGGGAAGAACTATGGAAGAAATCTTAAGAGAGAATCATACGAGAGAAAATCCGGGACATATCCTCGGGATGAATCCTAGGAAAAATCCCCGAGAGGTACTCTATTATAAATACAGAAATGAACACTGCGAGGAATCCCGGAGAACCTCTAAAAGAAATCTCGGTAGGAACTCAGGGAGATCCTACAAAATTTCGAGAAATCTCCGGTAGAAATCATGTCAAAACTTCTATGTAAAACGATCCCTAATATACTGCCCATAACCGCATAACAGTAACATTCGACAAAAGTAGGCATTCAAGAAAATGGAACTTAAAGATGCAACTTTCAATAGTATGGGAATGAATCGAAATTATGAAAATTCCCCATAAATTCGTAATCAATAGTTTAGCAATAAAATTTTGCACAGCACTTCTTATATGCTAGACGAATTGGCAGAAAATAAATCGGACCAGAGTATGTTTGATGACACGCTCTAAATCCAGTCTATTTTCCCAGTGTGACTGTTATGCGGTTACATTGGTCAATGAGACAAAATGACTTGGTATTTTTTTCATAAATCCTAGAACAAACTTGAAATTTTTATTCAGGTAGTCGAAAGTACTTGTGATTTGATGGTAATCCCCGATCTTAACTCAATATCAGGAAAATATGCAAATGTTACATATATGCAGTTATGGGCAGTATAGATCCTGCAGAAATCATGGAGGAAATCCTACAAAAGTCTCTTCAAAGCTCCAATTCTTTGCCGAATAAGAATATCCGAACAGAAATTCCGTGAAAAACTCGGGTAAAAATCCCAGAAAAACTCCTGCAGAAATTCCGAACGGTATTCAGGAACTCGAAAGGAACTCCAGCAGAAATCATGGGGGAACCTGTATGTAGGGTGGGGCGGGGCAAGATGGGTCGCGGGGCAAGATGGGTCAGTGCCATTTTCGGGCGCATTACTCATGTTTTGATTATGTTAATAATTTTGTTAGAAGACCAGCATGAATATACAAAAGTTTGGGGCATTGATTGAAAAATTATTCACTCTCATTGGAAATAAAAAATAAAATGGTTTTTTGCCATTTTTCTTACGCGATACATTCCATATATTCTCCATATAAACGGCCGCGGGGCAAGATGGGTCACCTTCAATTTTGAACGTATTTTTGGAGCATTCGAAAGTTATTTATTTTTTATTACAAGACTATCTCATAAATGACTTCAATCAAGCGGAATGAACGCTCAAAATTATAACATAAAATTATGATAATTTTTTAGTAAAAACATCGATTTTCAAGTCGCCTCAGGACCACTCAAATCGTAAAGTTTTTTATATTCCAAATAAATTTAAAAAATGTTTACTAGTAGCTCTTGTTTACTCAGTATGGATATGGAGCATATTTGAATGCGGAACAAATCTTATATTTTAACGTTTTTCGTTGAGAAAATGTTAATTACTTAAAAGGTGACCCATCTTGCCCCGCACTTTTTTCACGGCACAAAATCGATCATTTTTGAAAACTGCTTGTTTAACATCATATTTTGTATTTAATGAACTTTTTATCGACTTTTAGCATAGCTAACTAGTGTATTAAAGAGTAGCGGACGAATGCAAACCAATCCGATTTGTATTTACGTAGTTATGGTGATCCATCCTTATGCGACCCATCTTGCCCCGCCCCACCCTACAATCCTTACAGTGGAGTCCCAGAGAACCTCTAACATAAGTGCCGGGACGAGCTCAGGAAAATCTCTAGAGAAACTCCAGGGGAAATCATGGCCGAACCTCAACAATCCCGAATGTAGATCCTCCCGAAATCATGGGAGAAATCCAAAAAAAACATCTATTGAAAGTCCAGAAGGAGCTGTGGGAAAAAACTTAAGAGGAACTCTGGGAGCATTTTCGGAGAAACCTCTGGAACCTAGAAGGAGCTCCAAAAGGAGCAGAAATAACAGAAGAACCTCAGGGAGAAATCCAGCAAAATTGGGAGGGATCCCGGGAAGAGTTTAGGAGAGCATCCAGATAGGAATCCGGGAAGAATTCAAGATGGAATACTATAAAAATCCAGAAAGGAGCGAACAGATTCTTGCGACACTTCCTGGAGAGAATTTCAAGAGCAATTTTAGAAAAGATAGAGTTCCAAAGAAAACATTCTTGGAGAGGAATTTGAATTAATTTGGAACTCCAAGATTCGTCAGTTTCCATGTGACATTTGCAGCACTTTTGTAGAAACGTCACCCTTCTGGACGTCCCCTTATTGCAAGAAACAGAAATCTACTTGATCTCTTGAACTGATTCCTTCCCATCTCATGAGCTAATCCTTCTTTTGCTGTTACTCTGTGCAGATGGACACGAGTTGAAAGCTGAAAGCGAGATTCCGATAAACGACCTAATGTGGTAATCCAGTTACCACCTTTGACTCACGTCCATCTGATTCCACAGAGAACGTGGAATCGAAACACAGTGGATCGTTAGGTGTTTGTCGAAATCCACCTTCCATCTTTTAGTGCACGTCCATCTATCATAAATCCCTTCTCTTTATCCCTAAATACTTGGCATTTTCCCGGATAAAAACCCATCGGCGATTTCGATACTCACCTTCGCTTCATTCGAGACGGTCGGTTTGTTGGCGAACTGCACCTCCGTCGCCTTCAGGATGGTGTTCTCCTCGAGGATCGTTGCCTGCGATTGGTTGTGCCCGAACGGCTTCTTGCCGTACAGACACTGGTAGAATATCACCCCGACGCTCCACACGTCCACCTTGGAGGAAATCTTCGGCGGATTCTTACCGACGACGAAACACTCGGGCGGCAAATACCTGCGAAAGTCGAGGGAGCGGAGAATCACGTGAGGAAAAGAGAGAGAGAAAGATAATACGTGGATTAGTATGGTTACGATCGTTTGGGGAAGGTACCACATCTTCTGTGTGTTGGTATGTGGAAACTCGTCCGTGGCCGTGCAGGTTTTTGAGAACCCACCCAGGAGGACGAGGTTGGAACGAAAATCTTCATTTTCGGTTCCGGGTTGCTCACCAATAAGTTCCAGCACCTTGTGACGTTAGATCCATACCGTGGTCCGGATTGTAGTTCTCTTCGTCCATTACCTTGGACAGACCGAAGTCGGTAATTTTGATCTCACCGCACACGTTGCCCTCCGTCAGCAGGATGTTGCCCGGCTTCAGGTCGTAATGGATGATCGGGGGTTTGATTTCGTTTAGGTATTTTAGCGCCGATACCACCTTTGAGGGGAGAGAGAGAGAGTGAGGGGAAAGAGCGTGTCAGTGTGAAGATCCATGGACCGATGGTGGTCGACTGCACTTACCTGCATGATGATCGATCGAGCCTCCTTCTCCGGTATCGTCTTGTGCTGCTTCAGATAGAAATCCAAATCATGCCCATCACAGTATTCCAGCACGGTGCAGAATGAGTTGGCATCGATCTCAAACACATCGTACAGTTTGACCACCCGGGGATGGTCGAGCGCCTTGTGAATGTTATACTCCCGCAGCGCATGCCTGTTAAGGGGGATGGAGAAAAGGTTTTGTCGCGGATTTAGATTGGTTTTATGGTTATAAATCGCGATTCGTCACACGACGAAACAACTCACTTAATATAGTTAGCTTTCTTATCTTCCTTCCAGTCTTTGTTCAGTTGATGCACCTTGCAGGCCACGTATCGCTGCTCCTTCAGATCGAACGCCTTGTGCACCTCGGAGAAGCCACCCTTGCCCAGGAGCATCAGCAGTAGATACCGATCGTTCAGCACGGGATGATTGTTGAAACGTGACTGGAAAACAGAGAATCGATTAGAACACAACTTTCAAATGGATAACAACTCATCCGCATACCTGATCTTCGTTGTGTATCCGCTTCAGCTCCCGGATGTGCAGGTTCCGTTCCCGTTCGAGCTTCTCCATCTCCAGCTGCAGGTCGGCGTCCTCCTTCTTGAGGGCGTTTTGCCGCAGCTTCAGTATCTCGTCGCACTCGTAGTACTCCTGGATGGTGAAGGTGGTATTGCTGCTGACCACCGGATCCGGCTTTAGGAACGTGTTGTCGTTGCCATTGTGCAGCGACGAGGCCAGCTGGGTGCTGGCGGAACCGCTGGAAACCCCCGAACTGGCCGCCACCGAAGACGACGTGCTGGAGTTGTTCCGCTTCCGACTGCTCTCACTGTTCGTCGGCCGTTTCTTCATGAGCAACTTTTTCTGGCGATCGATCTCCTCCCGCTCGGCAGTGATCTCCTCCTGGCGTCTGTGGGGTGATGAAGGGGAGAAACAAAGGTTACATTCATGCCGAACAGTAGTATGGATGGATAAATTTCGCTAAGGATCGTCTTGGCTTTTCAAACAAGGAAGCTGGAGGTTGTAATTCGTAAGTTAAATTCACACCGAACAGCAATATGATGTCATTGCTTAACTAGGAATACTGTTATTGATTCACATTGTACAGCAGTATGAACGAATTTCACATCTCGAACATAATAAAACTTGACTTTGCCTGGAAACTGGTAGGGATTCCCGAAAAAGCATTCCCACGAAAAGTTCAAGAAAACCTCAAGACGATCATTGCAAGAAACTGTAGAGATCACAAAGAAAAAAAGCTTGGAAAAGTCTTCTGAAAGAAATCGCGATAAGAACTCCATGGGAGGTATCAGCCAAAGCTTCTGCAGAATTCCCAAAAAAGGAACTCCGAACGAAAATCCGGAAACAATCTTGGGAGACCAAGATTAGTCCTGAAAACCCTGACCCTGAGCATCTTCGAGAGAAATCTCCGGTGAAACTAAAAGAAAAATACCGCGAGAACATTCCAGAAATAGTCTGAGAAATTCCAGGAGAATCTAAGGAAAAAAGCTCACGGAAATCTCTTGTAGAATGTAGAAATTACAGGAGGAACTAGGAAAGAAATCCTTTGAGGGATTCTGAGAGCAATACAGGGGGAACTTTTGGAACAAATCCCTAGAGGAACTTCAGCAGAAAATTTGGTGAAAGCTTCTGAAGAAATCCTGGGAGGAATTGTAGGAATTCCAGGAATAACTCCTGTAGAAACTTTGTAAGAAATCCAGGGAAGAAGTCCTGGGGAAATTCACTCCGATAGCAATACCGAATCGTGGAAAAATGCCGATTGAAATTCAGAAGAACCTGCAAAAGGAATTAAAAAAAAAATACTAAGAAAGATGCAAAAGGAATCTTGTGAGATATTTTGGAAGGCATACCAAGAAGCATCCATAAAGTTCCAGAAAAAAAACCCTGACAAAATTTCTGGGGGAAATCCTATGGAGGATTTTTTTGGATGGATTTGAATTTCCATCCGCATCCACACGGAATTTACAGCATCTTATCGTCGGCTTGCTGGAAGGAAATATCAGTTTGACATAGAAAACTTCCTCTAGTTCCTCTAGCACAGTTATCCAGATTGATTGTATCCAGAAATGTAATATTTCTCAAAACAAAAAGTTTGAAGAATTATTATAATACATGGGAGAGACGAACCAGCCAAGGGCTGAAAGTCTCTCAAATAAAGATAAATCAATCAATCAATATAATACATGTTATATAATCACATTATCATCAACTTCATGGTATGATCAAACTCGTTATGTTCTTAAAATACAGAATCCTATGACGGTTTTGTACCTCATGTTCCCACTGTTCACTGTACGATTCGACTCGAAATTTATCCATGACATTCATACTGAACACCGGTATGGTTACGATTCTATTGCTTATACCTAATAGGATACTCACTTTGCCAGCTCCTGAAATGCGTAACCGTCGGTCCAGTTCTCCTGGAAGGTGGCCCCGACCCGCTGCGTCACGAACTGCCCGAGCCGTAGCCGGTTCTGCATGCACTTCTGTCGCGCCTCCTTCTTCTCGATGTTGCTCTTCTGCTTCAGCAGCTTCTTGACCACGTCGATGCACTTGTTGATGTGGCTCTTGTGCTGCTCGATCACCTTCTGGTGCGCGCTGATTTGGCATTTCTGCTCGTCGGACAACCGGGACAGTTCGTCGGCCCGGGTCCGCGAGGCTTCGTAGTCGCTGTCCCGCTCGGCGATGTCCGCCAGCGTTAGATCCGTCTGGGTCTGGGCGGACACCATGAGGGGCGCCGGCGGCGTCGGCGGTTGCTGCTGCTGCTGCGACTGTATCAGGGGGGAGGATTGAGCTAACGATTGGGCGTTCGGTAGACTGCTGTGACTACTGCTGTTGGTGCTAGTGTTGGTACCATTGTTGGCATGATTTAACGACGCTAGACTATTGATGGCTAGTGAAGAGTTCTGGGTCCCCAGGACAGATGGCGACTGTGTCGCCGCCTGCTGTGTCGACTGTTGCTGTTGCTGCTGCTGGGCAGCGCCTACTACTACTACTGGGGGAGGCAGGGGAGGTGGAGGTGGCTGAGAATCTCGCTCTCGATGTGGTTGCTGCTGCTGCTGCTGTTGTTGTTGTTGCTGGGAGTTTGGAACGACTACGCCGCCACCAGCGGAAACGGAAACAGATGAGGATGAGTTTAGTAACGCCGACGTGGTGCCGGATACTGACGATGGAGGAACTAGTGTGGAAGATGCGGCACTGGCGCGCTGGGATCGCACGTAGATATCCTGCGCCGCGACAGCCGCGCTGGTAAGATTACCACTGGAGGTGACCACAGAACCGAGCTGTGGCTGAGGACTAGGTGGATACATTGGATACTGACCATGCTGCTGCTGGGGACTGGGACTTTTGGCGGAAAGTTGTGGGCTTGGCCCTTGACTTACTACGCCGCTGCCAGCGCCGCCAGGCGGCTGTGCCTGCGGGCCAGAATTGCTTATTGCTCCTAGGGGACCACCAACGGCGGCTCCGGTACCGGCCGGATGCGACCGGTGCTGACAGTTCACCGGATGCTTGGAAAAGTAGTCATTAATTTTCTTATCACCTAATTGTGGTATCGACAAACGCGGACCCTTAACACTATCCCTATCACGACCTCCCCCCACTCCGCCTCCTCCTCCGCCGGGGCCCCCGTTATCATCCGGTGCTTTCCGTTTCCGTTTCCGATCCGACGGCGTCCGGGGAATTTTCTCCGGCGTCGGGGTATTGATTATAGTATCTAGCTCCTTATCACTATGCGACGACCCGGTGCTCATATTCGAGTCCTGCTGGTCCTTGTTGTTGTTGGTGTAGTGTGACTGTTGTTGCGCCTGCTGCAGGCTAGTGAGCGTACCGATTTGGGGCGGTGGTGCGCCCAATCCACCGGCTAGGGTTCCTTGCGGAGGTGGCGGTGGCGGCGGCTGCTGCTGCTGCTGATGATTGCTGTAGTGCTGCTGGGGTTGCGGCACCTGGTGTTGCTGCTGCTGTTGTTGCTGCTGCTGCGGGTGCTGCTGTAGATGATGCGAATGGAGATGATTTTGGCCGACTTGTTGTACTATGGTTGTCTGTGGTGCCATCTGCAATTGAGTACCGGCAGACATCTGAAAGGAGGGAAAGAGGAAAGATACTGTTAATTCGATTCTGATAGAAACAAACATTATATTATAATAAAGTATAAAAGTGTTAAATATTACTTTTTTATGTTCCATGAGATTTTATGAACATTACTTTTCCGTGTAGGCGAAACCTGGCTTAATAAGAACCTTACAAATGCAGAATTACCGTTATCGTGATTCCCATTTCGTTAGTCTTCGCAAAGTTAAACCTTTAGAATCCAGAAGTGTTGTAACAGCGTATTCCCGATCACCAAGGACGCTCAGGCGTCCCCACAAGTTGTTCAGCAAACATTTGTCCTGTTCAATGAAGTAGGTTAAACATGATCGAAGTTTATGCATATTGCTCTTACCCATTTGTTGACAAATTTTGTAGAACATATGAATGCAGCAACTTCGAGCATGTTGAACCTACTTCATTGAACAGAACAGAACTGTTATTATTAGCACTATTATTTATTGCTTTACATATTATTTTACATGAAATTACATGTTTTTCGATCATGTCACATCTTGAGCGAGCCTGAAATCGTCAGAGAAGCGACACGATGGCACCCTAGTTCGATTTCGATACACATTCGGAGAGGATTTGGTTCACCAACCGTACAATTTTTATCCGAAACTTGGATAGTCATATGAAAATGGTTCACCGACCATATAAGTCGAACAACCTTGTTTTCTAGCGATTGATAACAAAAATTTCAAACGGGTTATTCTGTGTGGTGATGGTCAAGCCTGACATATCAAGAATGAACGTCAACGTCACGAGTATAATGATCAAGGAATAGGTTACGCTATCGATGAATATTCTGAAAATACCAGTAATTTCTGATATTTACACTTGTTCGTTTGCCTCAATTCAATATTTTTAATCGCCTCTTTATTCACGTCAAATTTGACGTTTTTCTCCTTCGATGGCACACCGCGTATATTCTCCTGTAATTTTTCCTCATCACAACACGTACGTTCCTACACACGCAACTTTACTACTACTAAAATACCACTGAACCTCCCGTCGCTTCGCAAGAGTATTGCGACTTTACCCGAAAAAATGATTCCTAACCTTTTTCGCATCCTCCTCACACGACGACGATAGGAAAATTATTTTTTTGTTCCACTACTTTTTTGGAGTCCACTTTTCACTTGGAACGGCAAAGATATGGGGCACCTGCACTACACACCCCGGAGGAAGGGGCCAACGGAGCAGCTAGCAGAGTGATCCTAGTTCCTTCCGATTCCGAACCGCACACTACTGTCTGTCACGGAAGGACGAAGAAATAAGACTACAGGATGAATGTGTATTTACAAAATGGCGATTGACACAACTATCAACAAGGCGACGCAACAAATTGGTGTTGTTTTTGTTTTTGCGATTCACGTGTGCGACAAATACAATCAATTAGGGATGCCTAGATTTCATGCGCAATTTATTGATTCGATCAATAACAGTAGTGGTTAATCAACATTCGATTTGAGTGT
Organism: Aedes albopictus; assembly: GCF_035046485.1. NCBI lineage: Eukaryota > Metazoa > Arthropoda > Insecta > Diptera > Culicidae > Aedes > Aedes albopictus. Next base: position 72,792,265 of record NC_085136.1, on the reverse strand, counting down.
GTCCTATCAGCATTAGGAATCACAGCGAACATACGACCTGTTTAAATCGAACGCCAGATGTGGGTCACTATTTAGCCCAGTGGATCGCCAATTAGGAGACGGACTCCCTGAGCAAGGTTGCGACCATTCATTTGCAAAGATTTACATTCATTTGCTATTATCTCAGTTCAGAAGCATGCTATCGAAAAACAATGTATGGGTGAATTTAACCTTGTAATTTTATCTGAAAGTTTGCCGAATAACATTGGGGTCGCACACGCATACCAAAGTCGTGAGCGAGCTGTGAAGGCAACTCTCCACAGCATGAATGTAATTTATATTCACCGCGTGGAGAGTTGCCTTCACAGCTCGCTCATGACTTTGGTATACGTTTGCGACCCCAATGTTATTCGGCAAACTTTCAGATAAAATTACAAGGGTAAAATCATCCATACATTGTTTTTCGATAGCATGCTTCTGAACTGAGATAATAGCAAATGAATGTAAATCTTTGCAAATGAATGGTCGCAACCTTGTCCCTGAGCATAGTGTATCCACAAACAAACAGACGTAACACTCCGAAAATTCTCATCGTACACTGCAGTGTACGGAATGCCAATGCAGAACCCGTAGCTTCCGGGAAGGTAAGCCCAGCTCCCTGGGTTAGTGGGTTGGTGTCAGGCCCTGCGAGCCAGCCGTAAAAAAGACTAGCACCGGAAAATCAACAAGAGAAGAATGCGAACCGATACCAATGGCGACGACCACAGCGACGAAAAGGGACTTGCGATTGGAAGCTCGGTACGTGGAACTGCAGATCTCTCAACTTCATCGGGAGCACCCGCATACTCGCCGATATACTGAAGGACCGCGGGTTCGGAATCGTAGCGCTGCAGGAGGTGTGTTGGACAGGATCTATGGTGCGAACGTTTAGAGGTAATCATACCATCTACCAGAGTTGCGGCAACACACGTGAGCTGGGAACAGCTTTTATAGTGATGGGCGACATGCAGAGGCGCGTGATCGGTTGGTGGCCGATCGACGAAAGAATGTGCAGGTTGAGAATCAAGGGCCGATTCTTCAACATTAGCATAATAAACGTGCACAGCCCTCACTCCGGAAGCACTGATGATGACAAAGACGCATTTTACGCGCAGCTCGAACGCGAGTACGACCGCTGCCCAAACCACGACGTCAAGATCATCATAGGGGATCTAAACGCTCAGGTAGGCCAGGAGGAGGAATTCAGACCGACGATTGGAAAGTTCAGCGCCCACCAGCTGACGAACGAAAATGGCCTACGCCTCATCGATTTCGCCGCCTCCAAGAACATGGCCATTCGTAGCACCTTCTTCCAGCACAGCCTCCCGTATCGTTACACCTGGAGATCACCACAACAAACGGAATCGCAAATCGACCACGTTCTGATTGATGGACGGCACTTCTCCGACATTATCGACGTCAGGACCTATCGTGGCGCTAATATCGACTCCGATCACTACCTGGTGATGGTTAAACTGCGCCCAAAACTCTCCGTTATTAACAACGTACATTACCGGCGGCCGCCCCGGTACGATCTAGAGCGACTGAAGCAACCGGATGTCGCCACCGCATACGCGCAGAATCTCGAGGCAGCGTTGCCGGACGAGGGTGTGCTCGATGTGGCCCCTCTAGAGGACTGCTGGAGTACAGTGAAAGCAGCCATCAACAACGCAGCTGAGAGCACTATCGGGTACGTAGAACGGAGTCGACGAAACGATTGGTTCGACGAGGAGTGCAGAGCGGTTCTGGAGGAGAAGGATGCAGCGCGAGCGGTAATGCTGCAGCATGGAACCCGACAGAATGTGGAGCGATACAGACAGAAGCGGAAGCAGCAGACCCGTCTCTTCCGGGAGAAAAAGCGCCGCCTGGAAGAAGCGGAGTGCGAGGAAATGGAACTGCTGTGCCGTTCACAGGAAACACGCAAGTTCTACCAGAAGCTCAACGCATCCCGCAAAGGCTACGTGCCGCAAGCCGAAATATGCAGGGATAAGGAAGGGAGCCTCCTGACGGACAAACGTGAGGTGATCGAAAGGTGGAAGCAGCACTTCGACGAGCACCTGAATGGCGAAGAGAATGTAGGCACGGAGGACCAAGGCAGCGGAGGAAATGACTATGTTGGTGCAGCAGAGGACGGGAACGAACCAACTCCCACGCTGAGGGAAGTTAAGGATGCCATCCACCAGCTCAAAAACAACAAAGCGGCTGGTAAGGACGGTATCGCAGCAGAACTCATCAAGATGGGCCCGGAAAAGTTGGCCACCTGTCTGCACCAGTTAGTAGTCAAGATCTGGGAAACCGAACAGCTACCGGAGGAGTGGAAGGAAGGGATAATCTGTCCCATCCACAAGAAAGGCGACAAGTTAATGTGTGAGAACTTTCGAGCGATCACCGTTTTGAATGCCGCCTACAAAGTGCTATCCCAGATCATCTTCCGTCGTCTTTCACCTAAAGTAAATGAGTTCGTGGGAAGTTACCAAGCCGGTTTCATCGACGGCCGGTCGACAACGGACCAGATCTTCACCGTACGGCAAATCCTCCAGAAATGCCGTGAATACCAGGTCCCAACGCATCACCTGTTCATCGACTTCAAAGCGGCATACGACAGTATCGACCGCACAGAGCTATGGAAAATTATGGACGAGAACAGCTTTCCCGGGAAGCTGACTAGACTGATAAGAGCAACGATGGATGGTGTGCAGAACAGCGTAAGGATTTCGGGTGAACTATCCAGTTCATTTGAATCTCGACGGGGACTACGACAAGGTGATGGACTTTCCTGCCTACTATTCAACATTGCCCTGGAAGGTGTTATGCGACGAGCCGGGCTCAACAGCCGGGGTACGATCTTCACGAAATCCAGCCAATTTGTCTGTTTTGCGGATGACATGGATATTATTGCCAGAACATTTGGAACGGTGGCAGAACAGTACACCCGCCTGAAACGTGAAGCAGCAAAGGTCGGACTGGTGGTGAATGCGGCTAAGACAAAGTACATGCTGGTAGGTGGGACTGAGCGAGACAGGACAAGCCTTGGCAGCAATGTTACGATAGACGGGGATACTTTCGAGGTGGTAGAAGAATTCGTCTACCTCGGTTCCTTGCTAACGGCTGACAATAACGTGAGCCGTGAAATACGAAGGCGCATCATCAGTGGAAGTCGTGCCTACTATGGGCTCCAGAAGAAACTGCGGTCAAAAAAGATTCACCCCCGCACCAAATGTACCATGTACAAGACGTTAATAAGACCGGTGGTTCTCTACGGACACGAGACATGGACGATGCTCGAGGAGGACCTGCAAGCACTCGGAGTTTTCGAGCGACGGGTGCTAAGGACGATCTTCGGCGGTGTGCAGGAGAACGGTGTGTGGCGGAGAAGGATGAACCACGAGCTCGCTGCACTTTACGGCGAACACAGTATCCAGAAAGTGGCCAAAGCTGGAAGGATACGGTGGGCAGGGCATGTTGCAAGAATGCCGGACAACAACCCTGCAAAGTTGGTGTTTGCTAACCATCCGGTTGGTACAAGAAGGCGTGGAGCGCAGAGAGCACGATGGACGGACCAGGTGGAGCGTGATCTGGCGAGTGTTGGGCGTGACCGAGGATGGAGAGCTGCAGCTGCAAATCGAGTATTATGGCGGCAAATTGTTGATTCAGTATTATCATGAATTTGATGTGAACTAAATAAATGAAAATGACACTGCAGTGTATCTGTGCACTGATTTAACGATCCATTCGAAAAATTGATAGTTAGCCAACTGTCCACCCGTGGCGCTCGCTTCGTTTTTCTTCGACTTTGATGTTTGCTCACTACCGTCACCTAGTTGATGGTTGGCCAAACTCATTCCTTTTAGCATTGGGCGAATATGTTTCCATGACTATCGTTTCAATCGAAAACTGTTCGAAGTGTTCCGTCTGTTTGTCTGTGGTGTATCGTTGTGCTTGCCTCACAATATAGAAATTTTTGCAATGGTAGGCAAAGGAAGCCCTTCAATTAATAACTGTGAAAGTTCTCAAAGAACACTAACTTGAAGAGACGCAGGCCAAGTTCCAGTGGGAACGTAGAGCCATAAAAAAGAAAAAGAAAGACAGTAAAATATAAAAGTAGCAAAAATGGCCGACTTACTCTGAAGTTTTTTAACAGATGATCAATAATTTGTCAAATAACTGGATTTTCAGTATTGTCGTCGCGGTTGAAACCCGAAGTTTCCCCACACCCGACAATCGAATTTTTTTCAAAATCCATACCTGAAACCTACCGTCGGACGTAGTGCGCTGGACAGCGGACCTGGCCGTCTATCCAGCGCACTGTGCCCGAAATTCGTCCGACACACGGTTTAGGAGACACATCGATTTTCGCGTGTCAAAAATTCCGATTTTCAACTGCACGAACAATATTGGAAACAGAAATGACAGATTAGTACGATCTTCAAGCTATTTCAATGGATTATTGAAGCCTACTTTTCCGCTACTCACCGCATCAAAACAAAAGCGCCACCGTATATGGACGGTAACACAGTGACAGCAGTCGAGTTACGTCAAACACACAAGGCTACGGTGGCGCTATCTGTTCATTTCATAGCGGTCGTTTTAGTTATTTTAGTGATCCATTGAAAAATTACATTTCAATTTTTTTATAACTCGAGTCTACCTGCAGTAGCCGTACACCCCTAGGCTCAACTAAGTTGCACATTCTGACAGACAACACAACACGTATGTCGCGTACACATGTGTAGTCGAAAAGTGTTGTACACAAACACGACTCAACCGCATGTAGTACACAGAGCAAGCTAGTGTTAGTGATTCCACGAGAGCATGTTGCACGCTATCCAACACTTTGATGCGCAGCACGCATCAGGCACCCACCCTGATGATGGAAAACGTAAACAAACCACCCGGTGGCAGAGAGCCGACGCAGTCATGATCGTCACGATTGTTGCCGATGATGGTGATGACGATGATGTCTCAAACGAATGTATCGCCCTAGAAGTCGGTGTGCTGTGCGACGCTGGGACAGATGTGTTTTGTTGCATTCGTGTGATTACGACACTTTCATCACAAACGCAATGTCACTTACTGCTTGGCGGAATAATTTATTAGAGGTTTTATGAGGGGATACTTTTGTTGTGTTTATAGTGTGTTACAGGACTGTTGGATGCGTTGGAAGAGGCTAAAGCCTGGAACACAAAGCGTCCGTTCCGTCGAGGTTTGCGTTTTTTTTGACAGTTTTCCCATGGGAAATGTGTCAAACTACTGTCACGCACACGCAAACGTATGCATTGTGTGGGGCACTTAAGAACTTAAGGTTTTAAGAGTGTTTTTTTTCCATTCAGATGTTATGTAATGTAATAGTGAATCTGTTAATCAATAACAACCGTGACGAATATTGATTCTCGCCATATCAAATGAAGTGACAAAATGACACTTTGACCACGAATTGACATTTTTTGTGTCATGATAATCATTCATGGCTGTGCAACGATGAACCAAAATGCAGGGATGGTATCAACTATTTTTAAACAAACTGAGTATCACCAGATTCAAATGAACTAAATTAAGAATTAGATTCGTTCGGAGTTTGAATTTAAAAGTTCCATCAGGTTTGCCATCACAACGATTGTTTCGGTTGACTGGATTACACCTATTGCAAATTAGAACATGCTAATTAAATCTAAGTTAAACTGTTAATTATAGCTTGAACGTATTATGTATTCAGATGGGTAATTATTACATAGTCCACATATACGACGTACTTCAGTCGTTCTGATTCGCACAAACGTTTCAACACATTGCGAGAGAATCATCTATCAAGGTCATTTATTGTTTATGTCGGATAATAGAGCCACCGAGACATAGTAGGTATGTAGGGAGTATACGTTTGTTGATCATGGCGTCATTTGCATTCGCTATAGATATTCTAAAGAACATGCTCGTAGAGTCGCAGTGAATGTAAAGGCGACCAAAACATCTCACATTATATAGTTTTGTGTTACTTGGCAATTGATATAAAGAATTCGACTATGATTTTTCAAAAGAGCCAAACTGACCTGATCGATTTCTCTTCGTCGAATCTCTTGTTCGCTAAAAAATAATCAAAACAAACTAAGTCATCACTTGTTGATGGCGCAAGAGACAACCGTGTCTAACGGATCTGAACCAAAACATCTTTGGGAAACTTAATATGGTTACTTTCTGTTATAACACAAAGAGAGGATCGACGAAGAAAAATCGATAATGTCAGTTAGGCTCTAATGAACAATCATTGTCGAATTGATGAATGCTTGCGTGATATCATCTGCCGAACAACGTGAAGTCACATGTCAAATCAATCGCTATCGGGTAAAAACCGGGAAGAGCTGAAAGAGGTTTGGAAAGGGGTTACAAAAATTAGCTTAGATCGTTGATAAATTATAATTCAAGGGGCGTCATTTATGTAAATACCATTTGCAACCAAAATTACTTTAAGGTTTCATATTGGCTCTTGAAAACAACCATCTGACAAAAAACGAAATAATCAAAACCTGGTAGCAATTGTGTCTTGTTGTCCAAAATGGAAAAAATCTAAAATCAGCTGAGCGTTTTGCAAGATAAGATGCAGACATTAATTGCCTTGCGGCCTTCCATCGCTTATCATCGAAAGACGAAGGCTTGTTTGTGCGATTGTAGTAGTAGTTTCCCGTGACGCACTCTGAATCTGTCGAAATGGTCGGCATCAACCACAATGTGTACCAGTTTCCATCGATTCCTGTTGCCAGCTCGAACAAATAAATATCTCGCAATCACACTTCCTGCTGGAAATGCTGCGGTGCGAATGTGAACTCACACGAAATATGTAGAAGAGGATAACACTTGAGAAGCACCTTTCGGCTTTCTCAAAGGTAGAGTTTGTAGGTACTGAACGTTGGCTACTCGATCGATTACGGAAATATGTATTCAAGACTTGAACAAGTTAATCTTGCTACAGAAATGAATGTTGCAGATTTTTCCTATATTTATATAATATTTCGACACTGATTTTCCATTAGAGCCTAACTGTCATTTTCGATTTCTCTTCATCGGTCCTTTCTTTGTGTTATTACAGAATGTGTAGTGATTAAAAAAAAAATGGTTAAAATACGAAGGAGACGCTATATCTTGCTATACAAATATAGAGTTTGTTTTTATCAAGTCATTAGCGAAAGAGAGAATCGACGAAGAGAAATCTATCAAGTCAGTTAGGCTCTAATGAAAAATCATTGTCGATTTGTCAAATTATGTAATGTAAGTTTATTTCGAATTGGAGTAATTGGACAGATATTGATTCTTGCAGATTATACCTTGCCACTTGACATCGGTTTCGGAGAGCCCTTCTAAGGACCATTGTCAAAAATTTAAACGAAACGTGTAACAATTGCCAAGAACTTTCACTACGCAATAATACAGAATTCGTTCCAAAATTTCCTTGACGATTTATCACGAAATACTATTTATCCAGGATCATCTCAGAGCACAATCCTGTAGAACTGCCAATTGACATATTCCCGGAAGAATCCTGGTAAGAATTCTTGAAGGTATTTTTATGAAAGCTTATCAATGGAGTAAAACCCTCGAGGTATTCCTGTAAAATTCCTTAAGGGAATCCCAGGAAAAAATCATGAAGAATATCCTGGAGAATTTCTGGAGCACTCAAATAACGGAATGCTTGAATTCACATGAAAGAATTTCTGGACGATTCGCAGGAATGTATTCAAAAAGAAATATCTGGAATTTAAGAAGGAATTCCTAGAGAAATTCCTGGTACATTCGTTAGAAAAATTCGGACAGGAATCCCTAGGAGAATTCCGAAAGAGTCTTCCCTGGGTGAATTCCTAAAGGATTCCCTGGAGAAATGTCTGGAAGAAGGATTATAACAATTTCTGATGGAATTCCTGGATGGAATTGCTGGAATGCCTGACGAAACTGCCAAAGGGGTTCTCGAAGGAATCCCTATAACATGTTCAGGCAATTTCTAGGAGGAATTCCAAGAGAAATTTCTAGAGAAATCCCTACAAAAACTCCGAAGGAGCTCCCTGGTGAAATTCCTAGAAGCATCCTAGGATAAGTCCTAAAAAAATCCATGGATAAACCTTTAAGGCATTCCCGGGGGAATTTCTGAAGGAACTCCTTGACAAATTTTTGGAAGAATCCCCGAAGGAAATTCTAAAGAAACACCCTCAAAATATTCCTGCAAAACTCCTAGAGTCTCTGGAGGAGTTCCTGAATAAATCCATGGATAACTGCTTGAAGAATTTCTTGAAGAAAAAAAAAATAATTTCAGAGGTATATAGGGGAAATTGTGTATTTTCGGCAGTTTTGTTCTCTTCGTCAAAGGGGGGGGGGGGGTGTTTGAAAGCTGTTGAACTCAGAGTTGGCCTCAAATCTTTTCCAATCAAGCTGAATTAAGTGGCCAAGTTTCAGGAAATTTGGTCGACCAAAACCCCTCAAGACTAAGAGAACAAACCTGCCTATAATACCCATCGTCACCCTATTTCTAAATGAATCGCAGGATACATTTTTGAATTGAATTTGAAGGAATTTTTGAATTAAATTCCAGGCGAAATCCCAGGAGGAATCTCTAAAGAAATTCTTGGATGAAATTCTGGAGAAATTTCAGAAGAAATAGCTTGAGGAATTCCTGAATGAATTGCTGGTGGAATCCATGAAAGGATTCCTGAAAGAATTCCAGGAGGAATCCCTGGATAAATTCCTGGAGGGATTGGATAAATTGCTGGATGAATTCGCGTAGGACTTCCTAAAGGAATCCCTGAAGTAACTCCTGGAAGAATACTTGTAAGAAATCTGATATAATCCATGGATAAATTCCTAGAACAATCCCTGTAAGAATTCCTAGAAGAACCCCTGTATGAATCGCTGGAGGAATCCGTAGAGGAATTAAGGGAGGAATCCCTGGAAAAAATCTGCAGAAAACCCTTTAGGATTTCCTGGATGAATTCCTAAAAGAATTTCTGGAACAATCGTTGGAGGAATTCCTGAAGGAATTCATGGAAAAATATCTGAAAAAATTGCAGGAGAAACCCCCGGAATAAATTCCTGGAGACATTTATATTGAAATCCATGAAAAAAAAACCCTGAAGGAACTCCTGCAGGACTTCCTAGAAGAGTTCTTGGATGAATGTAGAAATTCCCAAAGGAATGCATGTATGAATTGCTGAAGGAATTCCTGTAGGAGCGCCAGAAGGAATTCTTAAAGGAATCCCTTGAGAAATCCGTGGAGGAATTCTTGGAGGAATCCCTGGAAGAACTCCTGGAGAAACCCCTGGAAGAATTCCTTTAGGAAGCCCTGGATGAATTCCTGGACAAAATTATGTAGGAATCCCTGAAGTAAATTGTTGAGGAATTCCTGGAGGAATGCATGGAGGAATCACTGAAAGAATGACTGGTGGAATTCCTAGAGGAATTCCTATGAAATTTCTAGAGGAATTCCTATGAAATTTCTAGAATAATTCATGGAATAATCCCTGCATAAATTTCCCGATGATGCCCCGGAGGAATTATAGGAGGGATCCATGGAGAAATCCCTGGAGAAATTCCTGAAGAAACCCCAGGGGCAAACCCGGAAGCAATCCCAAGATAAATTCATAAGGTAATCGCTAAACAATTCCTGGATGAATTCCTAGATATGCCCCTGAAAGAATTCCAGGAGGAATTCCTAAAGGAATACCAAGAAGAGTTTCTGGAGCAATGCTTGGAGGAATTTTTAAAGTAATCAATGGAGTTGTTTGTGAAAGAATCCCAGAAGGAATTTCCGAATGAGTCCCTGGAAGAATACCTGAAAGAACCCCTGGAGGATTTTTTGTTGGATTTCCTGACGAAACCGCTAGAGGAATCCCAGAAGCAATCCTATGAGGAATTTCTTAGGAAATCCCAGGAGAGCTTTCAAAACGAATTCTGGGAAGAATTTCTGTAAGAATCCTTAGAAAAAAAAACTTCTGGGCGAATTATTGAATGAATCCTTGGGTGGACTTTTAAAGGATTTTTAATACAAAATTTTGAAGGAATTCCTGGATTCCTGGATGAAATAATCTATGGTAAAATTTTCTAAAATAATTTGGAAGAAATTTACGCCGAAATACTTCGAATACTTCCAGATAAAATTTTTTGAGCAATCTCTAGCGAAATTCTTGAAGGGATATATGGAGAAGAAATCTCTGAAGGAACACTTTCAGAAATACTTCAAAGGATCTCTGGCGAAATTTCTTCGGGAATCACTGGAAAAATTTCTGAAGGAATCCTCGAAAAAAGCACTTCATGGTGTTGAGGCTCGAATAAAAAAAATGAGCTCCACCACAACTACTTCGCGAAATCCACCAGAAAACCCTCAAAAAGCTTTACCATATCCATCATACAACATCGAAAATGGTCATAAGTGCTTGAACTAGAGCATGCTTGAGCTTTATTGCTACTTCAAGAGCGCCAGCAACGCTGACACAAAGAACCAGTATTGCTGCTTGCTTTCAAAGATGGGTTTTTGATGCATTTCAGGTATCACATTATCTCTTGTGCCGACATAATTTTCGTAAACTCTACATTGCACAAACATTTTTCACGAGAAGAAACGCACAATCCTGAATAACTGGCTACACAGCAACGACTTTAAAGATTGTAGTAGTTCGTGAGGTACCTCCTTTGTAATTTGCTACAGGTTGTTCGCTTTGATTAAACTCTCTCATGTTCATAAGATTCCCATCGCAATCTGAGAATCCTTAGTAGAATTTAGTTATTCAGGCCACAGTTCCACATATTCAGCTGAAATTTTCTAGCTTGTTAGTCAAGGACGATAACTATAGGAACCTCTGTCACAAGGTTGAAATCCCTGGATATCGTTTTCTAATGCTACAAGTTACCTTTGCAACGTTGAAACCCCTGCGAAGAGCTCTCGGCTTCTCAAAGTGCCACCTCAAAACGTCTGCCGTGTTCATATGTTTCGTGTCACAAATCCCGTCTGAATTTCCAGCGTTTTGTCCCATCTTTAACACTCGACTGCAAAGATTTTCATTACCGCTTGAGATTTCCGCCACACCATGAAGAATTTGGTTGTGGTTTTGTGCTGTCTTCATATTTCGTTGAAATTCTTTCATCATATTTGCACTTCTACAGTAACTTCAAGGTTTCCACCAACACTTCGCCGACTTTCTGCCGCATTTGCGAAACTTCCATTGCAGATTTGTGTCATAACTGTTGTGCTTCAGGCTGCTCCAACCTGGAGGTTCCCAACCGAACACAGCCCGTTTTTCTTCGCATCCCTATCTAGAGGTTACTCCTGTTGCATTTCAGAAGATCCGTTTGTACTCTTCAAGTTTGAGACTTTTGCCAAAAGCTGAAAGTGTTTGATGTATTCTTAGTTCTGAATTAAGAAATTTCAATCCAAACAACAATCTGGCATTAACTTTATTTCTAAAATCTTTTAAAAACACCACTGAACTAATCTGTTTGGCTTTGGTTTAACGTCGGTTATAGAGATTTCTTCAACGTAGCTTCCGTCATCAACACAATCACATTCCGGTTTTGTTAGTATCAAAAGTGCAGTCGTTTAAAACAATCCATTATTTTATGTTGAAACTACCAAATCTCTGTTTGTTCTAACAAACTGTCAAACATTTCTATACATAAAAATATTTGTATTATCAAACAGTGGAACAGTTCAGTTTAAACTAGAAATTAGTTTGTAGCTATAGTAAACCTTGTAGTAAACTGAAAACTCGGTTGATTTGAGCTTGAATTTAATTGTGTTTACAATTTATTTCTCTGCGTGTTCCTTGACCTGACAAATCTGTTGCTTGAGATGTCACATCATCCAAATATCTGGCTTCAAATCAAATAACGACCGCACAATCGACCAGTCGCCATTTTCAAAGCGTTCGAACCGTAACGTATACACGCAACTACATAAATCGATTGCCCCGACCTAATCAAGATTGTTGGTTAAGCCTACGCACGCACGTAGCCCTCCTCCATAAGTCAGCCATATTTGCGTTCGACAACAACGTCGTCAACGACCGCAACAACCGCCGACGGCTAAAAATAGACAATACTTCTTCGTCTTCTTCGCGTAGCTTGCAAGCGCACCCGGGTATCTCTACGGTCCCTCCAATCAATGTAGTCTATGCGCACTCCGTACGATTAAACGTACTTATTTCTACGATTTTCTCTTCAATAAACCGAAGCACCGCACCGCAGTAACGCATCAAGTCGGCTCTTCTAACAAATTCCTCCACATCATCGATCACTAGTAAAGCATTCGCCGCCACCACGAGACGCATCTTCCCCGTTGCCAAGCGAGTGGCAGCCCTGCAAAACAACCAAGAGCAGAGCTCAGCAGTTCGCCCAAACAAGAACAAGCGCCAGGGTAGGGTTCAGGTTCGATTAAAACACTCGAAAAACTCGCGAAGAAAGCCGCCCATCTCACGCATGCATGCCGATATGGAGGTAAACAGAGCCGTAAGCCGTCAACCCCGTCCCGAGCTCTGCGCGGACTGCGGCGGAGAGCCGATCGCTATCTTGAAATTCGCTAATTTGTTTGACCGGCGACAGACCGAGAGCCACGGTCGCAACCGCCGCCACTGCCGAGGGGTATTCAATCAAAACAAAAGCGCAGCCACTACTAGAGAGAGTAGCACAGCAGCGGCGCGCGAGAGGCGCGAGGAGCAGCTAGCGCGTGTGAAACGAATCCACGAGCAAAGAGGAATCCGAGAAAATGAGAAAAAACGGGAAAATACCTCTACGGGTCTCGGAATGGCGTGGCGAGATGAAGGGAGAGGAAGGACACGGGGTGGCGGCGACGAGGGGTAACGCCCCTAGGGTACACCCGCCTGCCTGCCTCAGCACAAGAGAGCGCAGTCAGTCAGTGGTGGGTAGTGTAACAACATGTTGGTATTGCTGTTGTTGTTGTTGTTTTTGTTGGCACCGGCTGACTCGACTGGTCGCCGCGCCGCACCCGGAGAGGAGTAAACAGAGCAGACGACCAGACCGAACCGGACCAGACGGCGGAATGCCGATACCGAGACCTTTAATTCATAAAAATCGCTTCCTGGGCGTGTGTGGTGGTGCACGGTTGCTGCCGCAACGGGTGAGTAACTCACCAGCAGCACCAATACTAGCGCGAGCACTTCTCTGGGTTAATGTGCAGCAGCCGCGAATAGTGGGCACAAAGAGCACAGAGGAAGAGTGCGCTCGACAGGCAACGAGTGCGCTGCATTTTTGGCACATAGATAAGGTGCGCGCACACGAGTGGGCTCTCAGGAGAATTGGCACACGGATGCGTGTGGTGACGCGCGGTGAGATCCGCAGAGTGAGAGAAAGAGCGAGAGTGAGAATGCGCTCGCGCACGTGTGAGCGTGCCACCGCGCGCGGAGTGCAGTTCATTGATGTGATAAATAGCACTGACTGGCAGCAATGGCACAAGTGCGCGCGGAAGAGTGTTTGTGTGAACTCTGGGCAACTTTGCGTGCACTCACACCAGCATCGCGCGCGAAGGCGCTCTCGTCTCGCTCTCGTAGATTGGCGAATTAGTGATGTAAGCATACACAGCAGGACAGACACAGACGGGCAATGACGACGGCGGGCGAGAACTTTTGTTTTCCTTTTTGACAGACAGCTGAATAATATGTTTGAACCAGTTTCGCTGTACGGCGACGGCGACCACGAATGAAAAGCGCTTGATAACTTCCGATTGCGGCCATATTTAGATAATCGGGTGTGAAATGACGTTGCACAAGACTAAAATTAGTCGGGTCGGGGAATAATTTTTGGTGCGATTTTTCTCGGGGTTTTGACGTGTTTCAAAACGGGAATCAATGCGAAATTTTCCGTTTAGTAATTCAGACTCATGATTTTTCTGAGAAATATTAAAATTCTGATACCAAATCTGCTGAAATCGCAGCCCTTCCGCGTAGTCGATAATGACGGCCGGAGGGGCTAACTTGGCAGAGGAATTCTTATCAGTAGACAACCGAAGTAAATTCATCGCAAACGAATTGAACATCTGCTGCAAAATTAACACCACTGACAATTAGGGAAACGGAATCATCTCGACAGGGCTTCTATTTTGGGAACTTTTCTGCTACAACTTAGCAAATTCTTAATCAATAGATGCAATATTTGGAACGCGATGGGATTCGTATAGTATCTAGTCGTGTACGAAACTGCAAGTCAATTTGTTTGGAATTGACTGAGTTATAGCGAAGAAGTTTCCAAAATACCAGCCACTGCCCAAGTAGCTCGGTACCCTATAAACGATTGCTGAGATATAGCACTTAGGTTCAATCGCCTATTGCTAACTAAAGAGCTAACATGACAATAGTTTGAAAGAACTGACGATTCTGAGGCTTCTCAAACATGTTAATTCACCTCATCGCGAAGTCGCGATACCTCATGAACAATAAGAATACAGTTGACGTTCGATTTACTGCAACATCAGACAGGCGTCAACAACCCACCAGTTGACGTAAAATAATCGTGAACTTCATTTGGCTATTCATTTGGGCTAACATGGCGCATATTCTTTTAATGTTTGACGATGCGATAACTGCAAATTTGTTGCACTAACCGGACTTGTAGTTCAACTGTTTGTACTGACCGAACGTCTACTGTATTTCGAATTAAATTCCTTGTGGCAGTCATGACCGATCGTGAAAACTGGGATATTGCGGTTGATAATGTCTGTCAGAAGGGCTAACTTGGAGCTGAATTCGTGTACAGATATTGACGTCCGAGACTATTTCGATGTCATTCTCACATACAACGATTACGACAACAATTGTTGTGCCAAGTAAGCTTCTTAGTATAAGGATGATCCCGCTATATGACCTACGTGATTTGTGAACGGCCTTTTCTGATTATGCAGGATTTTCAATGCATTCGCATGTGTACAGAAGCTATTCTAAATAATTGGAATAAAAAATGTTTTGGCTACTGGAATATCATTTTTATACATATTGAATGTAGTTTTATGGAATAGTCTTGATGCCAAAGGTCAAATTTGTCATGCAATTTGAGAAATTACATTTTTAGAATAGAGAATCAATATTTCTCTAAACAATGATCCATGGGGATAAACATCGACCAATTGTAACGAACTTTAGAGCTCTTTTCTCACACTTTTGCATAAATAGCCTTGAGCAAGAATTTTTCGGCTACATGAATCAAAAATGGACAAAAAATGCGTATACAGTAAACGTTCGATAGCTACAACATGTTAACGTTTCACTTAGCGAACACAATTCGATAACGTCTGACAGGCGTCAACAACCCATAATCATGATTCGGGTATTCATTTGGGCTAACATGGCGCACTCCTTTGACGTTTGACGATGCGATAACTGGAAAACAGATTTGTTTCACGTACAGGACTTGCAGATGAAAATTATTGCAGACCAAACGTCTATTACGTTTTGCAAGATGATGTCACGAATGAACGTTCACTCGTCCTCTTCGTTCTCACACGAAATTTGACAGTTTCCGGTGGTTTGTTTTGAGAAAAAATTGAGGTTAAGTTTCCATGCAAAACTGAATTGTACTTCGATAGTAAATTCGCTGCAAAGTTAGCCTTTCTGGCAGTCCTGAACGATTGTGAAAACTGGGATAGTGTGATCTATGTCCACTTTTCTGCGGTCGATAATGACTGTCAAAAGGGCTAACTTGGAACTGAATTCATTGCCAGATGTTGACGTCCGAGACGATCTCGACGTCATCCTTTCATATAACGAGTACGACAACGATTTTTGTGCCAAGTTAGCTCTTTCGCCAGTTATTACCAGTCGTATTTTTTCTTATCTTCGTTTGAAGATAATTCCGCTCCATGGGCTCCAGCTGACTAAAAATGTCCCTATATTATAGTGGTTTTGAGTAACCTTTGTTTATCCTGTGGCAACACGTCCCATGCGCCATATGAGCTCAAAATGCACACATTAACCACTAGAAATTCTCATTTCCGGACAAAACTTTTCACTTTTTCAACCAAGCTTCCGTATCCTTCAATCCGTCAGTTTTTTTTCCGAGTCACCCCTTGACACGCCCTTGCAATTCTACGCCGAGAGTAACCCACCGCACAGTCGAAAAGAAAGCCCAAGGTCCACTTTAATTCCGTTTCCCAGCACATGAAAACCAGCAACGGGCGCGACTGTACAAAAACTTCTTCCCATCCAGAGCCGAGCCAATGTCCCGTTCGATTTCAATAAAGTGCTGGCTGCTGATTCTGCTCTGGCATTGCCTTGCCGTTCGTTCGGTCGTTCGTTTGTTCTGTCGTCCCGTCATCCAACTATTCTCACCCTTCTTCGCCTCCCTTTCCCACTCTCTTCGAGCCTAGAACGAACGCTGCTGCTGTTCTGGTGCCGTGTAGCAAGCAGGTCGTTCATTCTCGTTCGTTCGGTCGGTCGCTCTCGACTCTCACGAGATTACGACGGCGGCAACGTCGAGGACTGTGACTAGTGACTGTCACGACTTCTGCCGACGACCGTATCAATCGCCGCGTGCGCTCTCGTTTTTCGGGCACTGCCTGCCTGCCTGCCTTTCGCCTGTTCTGGCGTTCCGAGTTTGATTACCAAGAAACAAATATACAATTTATATACATATATTTTATATTCATACGTATTCAGCGAACGGAGAGACTCTTTGCCTGTTTGCTTTTTTTCCTACACTGCTTCTGCCGCTGCTGCTTCATGAAAATCCAAATATGGCCGACGTTGATTTTCTTAAAGGCGAACTGGCGACGGGCGATGAATGATTTTTTATCCGAATTTTTTGAATGTTGATTTTTTTTGTTGGATTGTGCGTTAATTGTAGCACTTTTTATAATGTAAATAACTAGAAAAATATATAATTACCAACACTATCACAAATCATCGTTCACATGGGGACCTCGGGGCAGCCGATTTTCACAGTAATTTAATATTTTCCGTATATCTTCTTCGGGTCGCACACACCACCATACGAGTCCGTCACTGGAACGGGCCGCACTGTACCGATATCGGGATCTGATGGCCAACTGGTCACTTCCGGTACCATTCCGGACCCGAAAAACCGACTTCACCGTTCTTCACGCGGATATTTTCCAGCCTGCGGTGGAAATTATTTCCGTTTCTCACTAAATCAAAAATTCCAATATGGCGACACACCACCAACCAGAGGCCAATATAATGAATTGTACAAAATACAACACACAACACACAAGTAGTACACTCTACACGGCGGAGCACCACGGGCGAAAATGTATAAGAGGATGAAACACACAAGAGTGGAATAATAAAAGTGGAGAAGCGAAAAAATATACAACCAGAGGCGCGCGACAAACGACTACACGAAGGGATTATATTGTAGGTATAGTTCACAAGAACGTTCGCCCTCTCTCAGTCGAACAAAACGAACACCACGAGCGGAACCGACCCGACGAGAATAAGCGCTCACCGACGACTATATGGGTGAGTGCGCGCATCCACACACGGAGCCCCGTCGTCATCCTAAAAACATTAGCAACTCCAATGAACGGGAAAACACAAACGCATGAACGAAAATGAGAAAGAGCTCACCATACGGACACGGGCCAGCTAGAAGAAGGGAAAGAATTATTAACAACCTCGCGCGCGTACGCAAACATTAAAATATACGACGACGGGGCCCATACAAAAGTTCGGAATTCGGAAGATAAAGAAACACATCAAAGAGAACGACACACAACAGAGTGCCTTCGATTGAACCAGCCTGGAGCTGCGAGAGAGCCGCTCTCGCAATCATTCACCGCGCGGAGAAGAACGAGGCAGCAGCCAGCAGCGTGCGAGAACCGGTTCCGAGACCGAAGAAACCTACCAAGCACAAGAGGAAGAAGCCACACTAGCAACAACCGTCCAAAACGAAACACACAGAAAAAAAAATGGCAAATCAAATTTACATTCCGTCGCGGACTGTCTGTTATCAGTCATGCACTCACCGACCGACCGCGCCGTGCATGGGCGCGAGAGAGACAGAGAGCGAGAACGAATCCGAGTCTCTGGATCTGCTGCGGCTCGCTCTCAATTTTCACCGATTCCCTTTTGTGCGATCGTTCGCCGTGTCGTGCCTGGCATACCTCTGCTCATCATCCGTCTATCGGGCCCATTGAGCGACCACGATGAGGATGTCGTCATCGCCGTCGGGTGGAAACCGGATCGGATCAGATCAGCGTGCTGTGCGCGCAGCAGCACGCGAGCAGTACTGCCGCCGCCGACTGTTTCGGACCATATGATCGGTGCGCTTGTGTGCGTGTGCGAACGGACACGGCGGAGCGGTGGTGGTGCTTTATCAGTGCCACAGCAGCGGAGCGTTTGTTTACACTCTCTCAGCGCGTCCGCCCGTAGCGGTGTACCCCGCTTGACTGCGACGGGGACTGATAATATGGTTATTTTACACGGGAAAAGGAAACATGTTTTTTGCCTTTTCGGTAGGCCAGCGTTTACTGAAAGGCTACATGTTCACTGAACAGTTTGGAGGGGAATGCTCTTATCGTGAAGTAATTTCCACCATGATTCCTCTCCGTGCTTGAGTTTTTTCGAATTCATCTGATACGTGACTACAAAGCAAAACAAAAACCATCACGACCTTAAGTTTGCGATGATATCCATCATAAACTGACGTTTTGTGCTTCATTGTTCCTGAAAAGCAGAACAGCTAGGCGAAAAAAAAGAATTTCAAACCAGAACGCTGAATGCAGCTTCGTGAATCAGAGATGAGTACGCTTGTTCGCGAATAAAGAAGTGCTGAAATGATTATTTATGCAATTCAGTATCATAATTTATGTTTTATATTACTCATTTCGGTATCTGGTAACTGAAATGAGTTGCATAATAAAAAATAGTTGCAAAATGTTCATTTTGCAGCTCATTTCAGTTGCATTATGAACATTATGCAACCCAAATGAGTTGTATAAGAAAGAAGTCATTGCATAAACTTTTGTATGTTACTCGTTGCAAAACTCGATTTTTTAGCATTCTTCGTATTTATCCAACTTGGCAAGCCTCGTTGAATAAATGTACCGATTAGTGCTGAAAAAATCAACCTTTTGCAACTCGTTACATTACAGTAGACGTTCGGTCGGTGCAAACGGTTAAACTGCAATGCTTT
The DNA here is from genome assembly GCF_035046485.1 of Aedes albopictus. Classification (NCBI taxonomy): domain Eukaryota; kingdom Metazoa; phylum Arthropoda; class Insecta; order Diptera; family Culicidae; genus Aedes; species Aedes albopictus. Next base: position 72,773,122 of record NC_085136.1, on the reverse strand, counting down.
TTAACTGCATGTCCAGCAAATGCAACAAATTTGCAGTAATCGAACCGCTATTTCGGTGCCCCATGTTAGTCCAAATGAACAGTGGAATGAACTTTGCGTTCATTGAACGTCAATTGATGGGTTGTTGACGCCTATCTGACGTTGCAGTTATCGAATTTTGTTCGCTAACTGAAACGTAAACATGTTGCAGTTATCGAACGTCTACCGTAATAATTATTTTAAACGCACGAGAAAGACACCATCATCGCTAGGTGGATCAATACGGGTTATTTGAATTGTTCTCTCTCTTGGCTTCGGGATCCCTCTCTCTTCTGAATCGAACCTGCACAGATGAAACCCCACAAGCTGAACGATGAGAGGCGGGCGCGGAGGCGACGTGCGGCGGGGTAAACTCTCATCGCCTGCTGCGCTCGTAACACACTGTGCTTGTGCATGGTGGTTATAAATAGACTGCGGCTTGTAATGAAAACATTTTAGAATTAAATCACGCGAGAGTGAGAGCGCCGAGCGCCGGCAGCGGCGGTCGCCCAGTTTATGACTCCGTCTCGCTCTCGCTCTTGAGAAGCCGCGGAGAAACAACAACCGAACCGAAAAGCAAGTACTAGTAGGTACTAGAGCGAAGGACTGAAGTGGATTCGGATGCGACCCGCAAGGGACTTGGTTTGACTTGGAATGCAGCATCAGAAACATCTTGACGCCCTGCTCTCACACACAGACAGGCCACTGTGTGACTCTCCTCGATTGTAGCAGGAGCATCAGGAAGCGAAATGTGAAAAGGAGTAACGACGAGCGAAAAAAGCAAAAAAAAAACGAGGCAAAGATTGATGACGAACCGGCGCGAGCGAGCGCGGGTGCGACCTTGATGTCCCTGATCGTCAAGGTGGGGTTCGGATTATGAGGTTATGGTTCGTTACTCGATTGCGGCGCGGTGTCACGTTCGGATTGTTCCGTGGGGACTTCCGGAAAGTGAAACAGAGAAAGGTTGATGGAGAATTCACCTAGCAGTGGCAATGTTTTTAGCTTTCAGTACCAAAGGGAAGGAATGTAAGAGCGACAATCGTATTTTTAACATAAATAAAATTGAACGAGCTCACCAATCGATAATCGATTTCTGGCATTGGACCAAATAATTGATGGGATGTTGGGACACATTATAAAAATATCTAAAACGGAATGAGCGAGCGTCATGCACCGCTCGAAGCTAGAAGTGTCGTCGATACAGTAGGATAATTCTCAAGTAAAATTGCTTGAAGAATCGAATAAAATGGTTTGAGCCACGATATTTCTCAACTGAGGTATTGCCCATACCACTCCGAATTCATATGTATTGTTGATTGGAGAGAAAGGTGATCGGTAATGTAGAAACATAAGTAAGTCAAACAGTTCGGAGAATCGAATACAGTAGACGTTCGGTAACTGCAACATGTTTACGTTTCACTTAGTGAACAAAATTCGATGACTGCAACGTCAGATAGACGTCAACAACCCATCAATTGACGTTAAATGAACGCAAAATTCATTCGACTGTTCATTTGGGCTAACTTGGCGCACCGTTTTGGCGGTTAGCGGTGCGATAACTGCAAATTTGTTGCACTTACCGGACTTGCAGTTAAAAAGCATTGCAGTTAAACCGTTTGCACCGACCGAACGTCTGCTGTACTTAACTTGGTGCACCGCAAGGCTCTCAGATCTAAGAATTGCCTATTTAACTGCAAGTTCGGTAAGTGCAACAAATTTGCAGTTATCGCACCCCGACGAAATGTCAGAACGGTGCGCCATGTTAGCCCAAATGAACAGTTGGATGAAATTCACCGTGAATCCGATTACTGTCACGCCTGATAGCGTCAACAAACCATCAACTGACGTTAAATGAACGTGAATTATTCACGTTCATTTAACGTCAGTTGATGGTTTGTTGACGCTATCAGGCGTGACAGTAATCGGATTTTCGTTAGCTAAGTGAAACGTAAACATGTTGCAGTTATCGAACGTCTACTGTATTTAGTTCGTTTTACCTTACCCCACCCTTTTCCATATTTTTTGATGACAGTTCTTTATTTTTCTATTACAATAAACGTTCGATAACAGCAACATGTCTAATTGTTCACGATTTATGTAAAAACTATTCAGCACGACCGGCTTAAAGTTGAGCTGTCAAAAGAAATGAAGTCGAAAAGAACAGTTTCCGCCACAAAACTTCGAGTATGACTCACTTGAAGTCATATAACCAACAGCATATTCGTTAACAGCACATTACATGTCCCGTTTGCTAAATTTCCGTCCTGGCAACGCCATATAAATTCCCTTAGCTCGTAGGAAGCACGATTAACGTCATCGTCGTCTTCCTCCTTCCTTATCGCTGCCTTACTCCCCACCAAGTGCCACTTGCTCTTTCGGTCGGACCAGTGACACAAACAAGGCGACAGTGATGAAGGTAGGCGATATTGTAGGTAGATAGGCTCCTCAGGCTCGGACGGAATGTTGTTAACAAGCCGCATCGTTGCGAAGAATAAAAAGAAAACCCCAAACCCAAGACTGATGATAACGGGAGCGCAAACAAAGATGGCGTCCGTTGGTCGTCTTCGTCCAGTCTACCACCACACTTCCATCGCCTCCTCGGATTGGATGGTTGCAATTGCGAATTGCGACTTGCGAGCGACCAGCGACCGCAAACAGTATAGTTTCTTCATTATTTATAATCGTTTCTTCGGTTGTTTACTGGTTGCTCGCCCCGAGAGTTTGATTCAATTACGAAATCGGCGGTTCTTTACTGTAGTAGTGGTTGAGCGGTTAGATGGTGCCTTTTTTCGCCGTCGCCGCCACACCACCCGTTTCAGAATGCGTTGTGCAGCGCTGATTAGCACCCTTCTGTCATAAGAGCCAAGAGCTGAGAAAATCAGCAATGCAACACTGTAATGTAGGGTAGAATGGGGAATGGATATGGTGGCGATATGATCGTTTCAAGCTCGAGCTTTAACCGAGCTGGCTCGGATTCGGTTTAGAAAAAAAGACATACGTAACATCTGCTACTGAAACTGGAACGAAGTAGGGTTCTGATCTAATTCCCGTCATACCAAGCAGCGACCAATAATGAACGTGTTTATTCTTGCAGCCTATCTTTTTGTTGAAACCTTGCAGCCTACATCTTTTTGTTAAAACCTAATGAGTCATTGGCAAAAATAAGTTGGAATATCTTTAATTATTCGCTATTTTCCATCTGATATGACGGGAATTAGCGCATATGACGAAATGAATTTCTACCCTATCCGCATATTACAAGGTTTTACAGATTTAACTCCATAAAACTGTCGCTATCTTGAGTTTTGAGTCAGCATTTTGGATTTAAGGCCGCCATCTTGCATATTCTGCCTAAAATTCCATAGTAAAACCGCCATTTTGGACCGCCATCTTGCATTTCGAACTGTCATTGCACGGTTTCATAGCACAGACACCATCTTTAATTTTGATCCGTCATTTTGGATTTTGAGCCGCCATCTTGAATATTCTGGTCGCCATTTTTTAACTTCGGACATCTTCCCGCCCCATGCAGCATGGTTTTGAAGCCTAAAACTCCTCGAAACAGCCACCATCTTGAATTGATGGCCGCCATCTCGAACTGTGAGCGGCTACTTTGGCTTTTGGGTCGCCATCTCTTAATTTTGTGTCGACATCGTGGATTTTTTCCAAAATTCGTTAACCATACTGAAGGTTACAAAATGCGGCGCAATTTTATGTTTCGATGGAGAAGCTCCTGGAAAAAAAAATGTTCTGGAAGAAGTTGCTGATGCTGAAGCAATCACTGGAAGAATTTCTTACGGATTCTTTGTAGGAATAGCTGAAAGAATACATAAGAAAATTTAAGAAGTAATGCTTGGTGGTGTTCCTGAAGGTTCACTGATAGGACTTCCTGAATCATTGGAGTAATTCCTAAAAAAATGGATTTTGTAAGAATCCATGGGGATATTTCTGGAAGAATTTGTAGGAATTCCTGGAAATATTATTGAAGGAACTCCTGAAATTTCTTCAAGAATCCTTAGATAAATTCTTGAATGATTTTTTTGACGATTTTCTGATGAAATCCTTGGAGGGATTCCCAGAGAAAAATCCTGGTGGAATTCGTGCAGAAATCCATCTCATTTCCAAACGAATTCTGGGATCGATTCGGGAACAAACTCTTGCAAGAATTCCTAAAGGATTCATTGGGAGTATTAGCCGGAAAAAAACGCAGATGAATTCCTGATAAAATCGTTGTAGGAATTCCTGAAGGCACCCTTGGAAAAAAAAAACTCTGGAAGTATTCTTTGAAGGAATTCCTGAAAGAAACCTTGCAGGAATTACCTACGAAATCTTTGGGGAGCGTTTTAAGTATGAATCTTCGACGGGAATTCTTCCTGAAGAAATCTTTGGAGGACTTTCTGGAGCAATCCTTGAAGAAATGTCTGAAGAAATCCTTGCACGAATTGTTCATAGAACTGAAGCCATAATTTCTGAAGGCGTAACTCCAGCAGGGGGGAGGGGACTCTTCAAGAAACACTTAATAGATTGCCAGGAGGATCATCTACCAGTGAGAGTTCAAGCAGAAACCGTAGAGGAAGCTCCAGCTGCGTGTCAATAGAGCTTTATCATGGTTTTATCAAACCTTTTAAGTTTAATACACTCCAAGGAAACGGTAATAACAACAGCTGTAGGCTAAGACAAAACTTAAATTGTTACTTGGGTTCATGCAGAAGTTTCGGACTTGGAAGATTCCACTGATTTAGTAACAATTTCAAGACCAATTATAAAGAAATGACCTCAATAAATCCCAGATTATTTTATTTTGGTTTTATGATGGTTCTATTGGCCTGCTTGAATCTAATACACACAAAAGAGATGCCATAAAAATCTCATAAAGTTTTCTTCGAAGGCTATGAAAGCTCTTTCCTTTGAAGCTTTGGGTTTCTTCCCTTTTGTGGTTCTCTCGAGCAGCTTTGGATATGAATTCCTTCTGTAACATAGAAGGTTTCTATTTAAAAAATAGAGACGAACTTCTTTATGAGCACTTCCACAGTTATTATCTGACAGCTTCCTATGCCAATGATCATTTTGCATGGCAGGCACAACGATCCTTTTAACCTTCCCAACATGCTTGAAAGGCACACCACGATGGCGCAGTGCACGTTCAGGGAGCCTATCTGGGTCATATTGACCCCAACACCCTACTAGGGTTAAGCTTCATAGGTTTAAAAATCTTTCTAAAGTTTTCGTGTTTACCGATTTTTGAACGGCTCTCCGGTACTCGAATTTTCAAATTATCTCAGGCTAAACATTTCAATAGGCCCTATCTGCGATTGAGAGGCTCTCTTTGTTCACTTTCTCTTTCAATTATTGCAATGTAATGGCACACTATTCAACTATTTTTGCAGTACAAATCAAAAGACGATTGTTTGACCATCGTTCAATACAGGCAGACATTCATAATACAAACAAACAGCTGAGATATTAACGAAAGAGAGAGAAACCAAAGAGAGCCTCTCTTCTGCAGATAGGACCTTCAGACATGTTTGGTCTGATCTATTACAGATACAGGTTAGATTCTCATTTTGAAATTTCACGAACGTTTCACAAGGGTTTCGACTGAGTTCCAGGGGGGCATTTCAGAGGAGTTTCAATCTGTTTAAGGTGGCTTCAGACAGTTTCGGACGGACTTACGGGAATTTCAGGGGGTTTCAAGGCGTTCCAGAGTTTGCGGTGTCAGGGAGTTCGAGAGATGTTTCCGGAGGTTTACGGGAAAGTCTAGAGGCGGATACAAAGATTCTTCGGATTGTCGGGGGGGGGGGGGGGGTCTTTCAGAGGGGTTTCGAGCCGTTTTAGAGGAGGTCAGGCATTCTGATGCTTTTTGGGATGCTTTCCAGGAGGTTTCAAGACGATTCAGGTGGCTTCTGTGGGGTTTTCAGGACTTTCAGTGGGCTTCCAAGTAGACTTTAAGGGGGTTTCAAGAAGGGGTGTCAAGGCGTTTCAAAATATGTTAGGGTGTTTCAGGTGGTTGCAGGGAACTTTAAGAAGGTTTCTGGAGATTTAAGGATGCTTTCAACGCGGTTTCAGGGATGTTTCAGAAGGGTTCCAATGCGTTCCAAGACGTTTCAGAAGGTTTGAGCGATTTTCTGAGAAGTTGCATGGGATTATGTGGTGCTGTCCAGGAAGTTCGCAACATTTAATAAAAATCAATAGAACTTTGAGTCGTTAATTATTATCCGTATTCACCGTGATTCAAGCACTTCGGACCAGTTGTGTGTGGGCTCAATCAGTTGAGATTTATCATGGTTTTGATAACTTGCGTCATGTAGAAGTTCCATAATATGTTTCTGGTTTGGAAACGAATTCAAGAGTGGTAATTTTAGAAACCTCAGCACAATGCCATTAAACCTAAATAAACTTATTTTGGTTTTACGAAGGTTCTAACGATCTACTTGAATCTCTTAGATACGATAAAAGCTACTTTAATGATGAGCCTTCTCCAAAAGCCTCGAAAGTTCCACCCTTGAAAGTGTTGGATTTTTTCTGTGTGTTGAAAACTGTCATCTAATCCGAAAGAGAGATGGAATTGTGACCAAAGGGAGTGTTCATGGTGAGGACTCGGATTCGTTTTGGCTTTCAATCCCTCAGAATTTCAACCTATTCTGTTGCTTCGTAGGTTAATGCGCTGGTCTAGCGAAAACGAAGTCGTTGGTTCAAATTCCACCACCAGAATGCGAATTCTACTTAGAAGGAAATTATGAGTTTGGCTGAATCAGATGGTTCAGAAGGCATTCTGCAGAATCTTTAGAAGTCTTCCTCCGAAAACTTCGGAAGGAATCCACCACTACAGTAGCTACTGTAGACTTCTGCCGTATGCTCCTTTCAAAAGGCTTCTTGCAAAAACTTCGGAAAAGCCTCACCTATCAGTTGCTGAAAATGTCTCATGGAAATATTGAATGATATCCAGCAGTAGAATGTTGGACTTTCAAGAGAAACCTATTAAGACTTTTTCTGAGAAATATTCGGAAGGATTACAGTCATCCTCCAAAATTTTCAGAAGTCTCCCTTCGAAAGCTTCGATAGAAGTAGCTTCCAAAGACTTGCATCAGAAGATCTTTTTACAAGTTTTCGTTCGAAAACTTGGGAAGGCCTCACAAATCAGTGGCTACCTTCCTTACTGCTTTCTCAAGTTGTTTACAAAGCTTCTTGGCCAGTGGCTTCGCGAGGATATATAAACGAGCTGTCAGTGTCGAGAAGCCGATGGGTATAGTTGTGTTACTCCTTAATTTTTGAATCCATGTTTAAGAAAATAAAGTTTTGTCTTCCCAAATCTTAAGGTCAGCAGTGGAGGAGAACGCGTCTCTGTAGCCGATCTACTGAAGTGGGTTATATAAGGTTATTCAAATGATGGATTCCGAGCAATGATGTAAAGTCCATTTAATCTTCACGATGTTCTGAGGGCCTTCATAAAAACATTATATTTTATGGTTGTTTTGCGGCCCTCTTTAAATCTGTTTGTCCTCAAAAGGTTACTAGGTTATTATTTTGCTAGTTAGATCACATCCCATTCCCGTGAGGGCAACCTTCCAGGGTTTGCATCGAAAGTCGACTAACCTCAATTTGGAACTGCGAACATTTAGGTAATGGCGCACTATTGCACACGTCGACAAAGTCCAAACTCGGCGGCGGCGGCGTCTGACGGCGATAGTAGTCCAACACAAAGAGGAAAACTAGGCTAGGTTAGCGATTTCCAATCCTATCCATCAACCAGTAGTAGGGTATACCATCGACGATGACAACGACGACGGTTGGTCGGTCGGTACCCGATGATGTTTGAGAGAAAGAGATGAATCAGCTTTCTACTCTTGGGTATGAGCTAGTCCCCCCTCCACCGGAGGTCCCCCTGCCTAGCCCCGATTCGTTGGGGAATGTTCGATTCGAACCTACGACGATGGCCGGCCATGATGCTACACATTTTTGCATTCGATTTCGTAACAGAGATTTCCTACCACCCACCAACACCAGCGCTGACTGTGCGCGTGCTTCAATTCTCGCTTAGATTTTCGGAAGGACGTATCGGGCAGGGAGAGTCTGGTTCCTCAATAACTGAGGTCCAGTTGGAATTTCTGGGAATCATTTCCTAATATGCTAGTTGGGGTTCCACAGTAATTTAAATACACTCTCGCTTATCGTTAGGCCCTTTTCAAAAGTGATGCGAGAATTCATTAATTCGGTGACAAACCTTTAGCTTGAAATTTGTTCCACATTAGAGGTGTTGTTCCATCGTATTAGGGTTGCCAAATCAAGGCTTTACATCGCAGAGGTTAGGTAAAAGATGGTTTCCCAAGCGTGCTTCGCTTCTGACTGGAACCGGAAGAATCGATGGCACAACGACTCGACGACGACTAGTCTAAAGGCGGAAGTGAAGTGTACCCCGTGTCTAGGTCTAGGACGGACGGGAAGCGGCAGCTCGGAAGCTCGAGGAGAGAGCGCTCGCCGTTCGGTAGATACGTTTTGTACATATATAAAAACGGTGCAAAGTGGAAGACAGATTGAGGCTCTTCTATATCTTTCTGGGTACACCACCTCCGCCTCCACCCAGCACCAGCTTTTCCTGTCGCTTCTTCTCCACCTCGCTGCTCATGCCATGGAGGTTTTTGTTGGTCTTGTTTCATACGCTGATGATGGCCGCGTCCGCGTCGAGTCGAACCAGCAAAATTATATACATTTTAACAGCAGCAGCAGTACCACCAGTCAGTGTTTGCTGCTCCGTGCTACACTTTAATACCCCTCGGCGGCGCAGTCAGCAGCAGTCAGGGTAGTGTACACACTCAGAAAACGTCAGTCAGTAAGTTAGCCAGCCGGCCCTGCCCTACTGCACCTCACTCTCGCTCACTCGACTACTGAACGCACTCTCGCAAATAGCGTGTATTTATTTTTATATAGCCATGAATAAGTGGCACAAAAACGGCGAAAAAAAAGAAATTCAGACAATTAATTTTCAAACTCGGTACACTCATCCATTCGGACTCGCCGTCCGTGAGCGAACACTTCTATCGAAGTTGTCAATGCCGACCCCAATTGAAGAAGTCCAATAAAATTACTACACGTTGTACCTTTGCAAAACAGTTTTTTTATGGAAACTATACAAAAATGATAAAACTACAATACAACTTATAGTTATGTACCATATGATTGTGAATCAGCATTTTCAGTTTAAAATTTGTTTGAGAATCTCCAAGAACTTTCTTGAGTGTGAGTCAAAAGATCTACAAACGTAATCAATCTGGAACTGGAACGCCTTGAAGCTCTTTTGGAATACATAGTCTGAAACGCCCAGAACATGCTTTGAACGTGAGACGTGAGAGCCTGTAAAGTGTGCTAAACCCATCTGAAACGTTTTTGACTGTATCTGAAACCTCGTTGAACCTCTCGTAATATTCACCTGAGAGCCTGTGAAGTCCCCTTCTGAAACCTCCCTTAAACCTTCTGAAACACCTTGAAACGTCTCTGAAACCTTCCTGAAACCTCCATGACGCTCACCTGAGAGTGAGAGCCTTTGAAGCCCCCTGAAACCACTCTGAAATCACCTGTAATACGCCGAAACTCCAACAAACAATTTTGCCGTACAAGAGTAGAACAAATCACAGCAAACTTTAACTAAGCTAGTTCTGTTTCTTGGTACGCCTTTAAAACTCCCCTCAAACCCACGTGTAGCTCATCAGAGAGCCAGTGAAAGTCCCTAAAACTTTTCTGAAACGCCCTGATCCGCATTGATACAGTAGGAAACGCCTTTGAAACCATCCGAAACCCCGTGAAGCACACCTGATAGCATGCCTCCTAAAACACATCTTAAACCTTCTAAAACGCCCTGAAACGCCACTGAACCCCATTTGAAGCCAATGAAGCCCCCTAACAACCTTCAGATATCTCCTCAAATGTCCTGAAATGCCTTGGGTGCTATTTGAGCGTTGAGCAGATCAACTACCAAGCGAGCTTCTAAAATACGGTGGAGAAGCACACGTGAGACCACCACACTTGGTCATTACCAAGATTAAGGAGGAGGAAGTATTACTGGAGGAATGGATGGAAGGTATAGTGTGTCCCATCTACAAAAAGGGAGACAAGTTGGATTGCGGGAACTACCGTGCGATCACACTACTGAGCGCTGCCTACAAGATACTCTCTCAAATTTTATGCCGCCGTCTATCACCGATTGCAAGAGAGTTCGTGGGGCAATATCAGGCTGGATTTATGGGTGAACGCGCTACAACGGACCAGATGTTCGCCATCCGCCAGGTGTTGCAGAAATGCCGCGAATACAACGTGCCCACACATCACTTGTTAATCGATTGCAAATCGGCGAATGATACAATCGATCGAGAAAAGCTATGGCAGATTATGCACGAATACGGATTCCCGGATAAACTGGTACGAAACGATTGATCAAGGCGAAGATGGATCGAGTGATGTGCGTAGTTCGAGTATCAGGGACACTCTCGAGTCCCTTCGAATCTCGCAGAGGGTTACGGCAAGGTGATGGTCTTTCGAGCTTGTTGTTCAACATTGCATTAGAGGGTGTAATAAGGAGATTAGACAGGTAGTCATCTATGGGCACGAAACATGGACCCTACGTGCAGAGGACCAACGCGCCCTTGGAGTTTTCGAACGGAAGGTGTTGCCATCTACGGCGGAGTGCAGATGGAAGACGGGGCTTGGAGAAGGCAAATGAATCACGAACTGTATGACCTGCTGAGAGAACCAATCATCGACACCGCGAAAATTGGAGGCTACGATGGGTGGGTCACGTCATCAGGATGTCGGATAGCAACCCAACTAAAATGGTTCTCGAGAGTCATCCGACCGGTACAAGAAGACGTGGTGTGCAGCGAGCTAGGTGGGTCGACCAAATGGAGGACGACTTGCGGACCCTACGCAGAGTGCGGAACTGGAGACAAACAGCCATGGACCGGCAATCGGTAAGGTAAGTAAGGTATAATAAGCCCAGTGAATTGGGCAAACGAGTACAAAATTTTGTAAAAAAATACCTATGATCTCAGAGATAAACAAATCATTCGTTTATTGAGTTTGGTAATACAGGTCGGATTCGATTATCCGGAGTCAGGTTCTGATGGTTCTCAAACATATATCTGGGGAACGAAATGCTCTATAAAACTGAAATTTTGACATTTTCTCAAGCCAACTTTAATTAGTGTTCAGTCAAAATTGCAGCTTTTTACATCATTTCGTTTGCGAGATAATGTAAAGCGCCAGAACCCGACTCCGGATAATCGAGTCCGACCTGTAGAACGATTCAATCTTATCGTTTAACTGTAAGTTGATACAAAACATATATCAACATGACATAAATCGAACACTGGGCAAAATGACACACGCGATCCTAAGTAGAAAGTGTCAGTGAAGCATGAAGCTGACAAAGCGTAGTGCTAATCTTGCACGACGTTAAAACGATCAAATGTTAGCGTTTAACTATCAGATGACACAAATCCAAACATAAACCAAACTTTTCTCGACTACGATTCGTTTGAAACTCCTACCCCTACGGCTCAGCTCATCCAGCGACCCCCCGTGTCGATCGTCGCGAATCTCACGGTACGGCACTGTACTGTGTACGTTAAGGACTGCTCGAAACCTGCCGAAAAGCCTTAGAAACAGCTAGGCAAAGCAACGAAAACAAGCATCGTAAAAAAAGTCCATTTTCCATGGTAGCAGGCTGTGCGTGTTGCGGTCAGGTCACTGCCGCTACCGCGCAGTCCGCGTGAGGGCATTGAGCATCGAAAAAACCGGTTCCATGCGCTCCCCGCGCGTTTCCGGACCCCTCGTTCATTCGTTCGTTCATTTTATTAGTGAGTTGTTCGTCACCGCGACTGACTGCGCTGTGCTGATTCGAACCTTTTTTTTTATTTGCCTTCTTTCAATTTCAACATTATCATCATCATCATCACTGTGCGATCGCTTCATTCTTCGCACATTTTTAATCATGTGTAATGAAATATGCTCCGATAAATAGGTGTGTGCAGCGCAAAACGAGGAAAATATCAGCGCGATGCTTGGCGCGATGTGACGGTGTTATAACAACAACAACAACAACAACACTACCAGAGCAGAGGTACTGGTAGCGTAGCGCGAGGGGCTACCCGATCGCTTTCTAATGGAGAGCGAAATCAGTGCCACCAAACAAAGCACAAATGAAGACGCCTCCTTCCTATCATCGCTAGCTAGGCAGGGAGAAATTAGCAATCGTAGCAGCTCGATGGGCCTTTTCATTTGACGTCTTAAATCAGCTGATTGTTCGGGCGTTTGACAGTTCTTCTATGACGATGACACGTTCTTGTTAGCAGCTGTTGTTCAAGCTTTGTAAACAAATGCATGCACGGATCTGTCACATGAAAAGGCCTATTGCGCGAAGAATGAGTTCAATGAACATCAGCCGATGATTGAGGAGACGGCAGGGCTAAACTTATCGCTTTTGATCGTGCAAATGTCAAAAAGAGGCACAGAAAGAAGTTTTCCATTTTATGTTCACGTGATATGTTTTTGTTGATCAGTTCAGCGGTTTTGTGCCATTCTGACAGTTGGTAGTCTTCGGAGCTACTTCCAGTGAACTTATCAGAATGAAAAATACGCGGACTCGAACACACAAGTATGGCGCCCAAAGGCTGAATGATTCATAGTACTGACTGACCGTGATCAGTTGATGAAATATAATCATGTGATGAAAAGCGATAAGTGTATCCCATTTACAGTGTATAGCAATTGTTTTCTTTGTCTCGTGCGTGTACCACACAGATGACGACATCCGGCGACGCGACAGACGAAAGACAATCCTGAAGAAGGCAGAGTGCGCAATAAGAAGTAGTAGCGATCCAATATTAGCGCCTGCAGGTTTCAGCGACAAATTGAGGGGTGAGTCGGTGCGAGAAAATGTTCGCAAAACAAAAACAAAAATTGCGACGTACCTACATACACGACAAATGCAAAATAATCACACGGCGTCGTATGGTCATGCGTTTGATTAGACTGCTATAAATGACAGTTGGAATGAACAATGTGAGAGACGATTCGTTATATAAACGTCAACCATAACAACAAGAAGATGGTCTTCTCATGCTTCGAGTTTAGACACTGAGGAGATATTTGAAGTGTCAGCAAAGGTGCACGTAAAATTCTTCTTTAATGGCATTGAGTCAACATTGGGAAATTTATCGATGTTAGTCACAGCCTTGACAAATAAACGATAACTTTGCAATTTCGACTAATTGGACCCTCTCGAAACGGTCAACAAACTAGGAAAAATGTAAATCATAGAGCAAATTTTACCAGCTTATCAGTTCAAGCAGCAACGCTACTGATAACGACATAGTACACAGCTGTTTACGCTAGATCATATTTCAACTTTCATTCCGCCAGCCCACAGTGGTCCAGATTTGAAAATATTTGGCGAAAATAGTCAAACCGTACACTTAGAAAAAACACCGACTTCGGCAATGTTTTACCGAAATCTCAACCGTTAAGTATGTTTTACAGGAAACATTCGATAAAGTTAGCAACTTTTACCGAACTTCGTTAGAGTTCGACAGTTAAACGATAATATTTTACCGAAAAATGGTTATTTTTTACAGACTTTCGTTAAAAACTTGTTACCGAACGCTCATCAGTTGAGATTCCGGTAAAAATTACCGAACGTGACTAGCTGTGCACTGATCTGTCGCAGAGTTCCTGATTTCCACTTTGCATCTTCACTCACAGTGGAAACCACTCAGCAAAGAATGGTTGTGTGCTTGCTTGTTAGCGACGACAGTAAACATCGGCGAACGATCGGAGTAAGCCACAATCGGAAAGTATTCACCTCCCTCATTCGCATCGCAAGTGATCAACCGGCGATGCGATTCGTGAGTGACCATTCTTCGCAATTTACCATTATTCGTTCATTCGCATCCGATCCCAACTCCGAACGAACAGCAACGAGTAACAATGCGAAGCGAACAGCGCATCGCATCACAATGGTGATGACGTTGCGCGTTCGTTCCGGACAGCCTGTTGGCTGCATCTTTCCCGACTCGCTTCAGCAGCAATAAGAATGAATATGAATGGAAAGAGGCGAACATATGGTTTATTGGAACATTGCTGTTTAGACCAGAATCTCCCATTTATGGTATATTATAATGTCTATCGTTTTCTTGGCGAAATTCTAACAAAGCCATTGATTTTCATACATTTTCACTTCCAAAGATATAATCATGATGTTAATGTTTTGGAACCTTTGAGCAGTTGGAGCCTTTCTTAACCAACTCTGTATACTTAAAAGAGAATTTGAGCGAAAAATCCCTACGGGGAGGGAAAAGCATCGACTTTTTTGACATTTTGAGGAAACAGCATGAAAATTTACTGGGCCAAGGACTTTCAATGCCAATTTTGATAGAATTTTATTATTTTTCCACAAACATTATGGTATTTTCAATAGGTAGAAAGTACTGTAACTGAGTCTTCAGTTAACCTTGTGGTAAAGGCTACGGATCGCCAATCCGGAGACGGTGGGTTCAATTCCGCGTTGGTCGGAAACTTTTCTCGACTTCCAGGGCTTAGTGTATCATTGTCCTTGCCTCACAATATACAAATTCATGCAATGGCAGGCAAAGGAAACCCTTCAATTAATAACTGTGGAAGTGTTCAAAAGAACACTAAGTTGAAGATAAGGCAGGCCAAGTTCCAGTAGGGACGTAGAGGCGCAAAGAAGAAGAAGGAGAAGAAGAACAGTGCTGGATACAAAATGAATGTTTTTGAAATTCTGTAAAAGCAAATCAAAGTTCTTGACTTTACAAATAAAAGTCTGATGTCAGGGTAGGTAAATGTCGAAAAAAAAGTCATTGGTTTTTTTCGCTGCCCCTGGTAAGAAACGTTCATCGACGACATCGTTATTTTTCCCAAACGAATTAGTTCTATTAAAGGTTTAGTTTATGCTCAAGAACGGCAATTTGAAAATTGTAGAACTAAAAAAGTCATGACATTTTTTTCTTCGTAACATTTCCGTGACATTTTCCAACCCTGTCTGATAAACATAATCCAATGAAAGACATTTTCATAAATTGAGTTTCCGTCAACATTTCTAATAGCGGAACCACTGTACAGCAGTTGGATTTGCACTGAGAGAGTGCCATTTTAATGAATTTATTCTACTCGTGACATGACCGAACCGCAAGTTTGCGTCTCGTCGAGACTCGCGTCGCGTCGGTTGGAAAGCAATGATATCTAAATGTGTCGTAATTATCGAGTAACGGCGACCGGCGACGGCCACTAGCTCGCCGGGCCGGACAACCGATCTGACGACGAAGACGACGACGGGCATTCAATCGATTCACATAACAAGACGTTTGGTTTGAGAGAGCGAAGAGGGTGACACCTTGATGGCGCGGCGCGTCTGAAAAGGGTCGAAAGTATGAAACAGGGTGTGCAATAGGGCGATGTTTGCGCGAGTATTCGAAGTAAGGAATTTATTCCACGAGTATCTTTTCAAAGGGACCTATGTACCAATGAAAAATTCTCATCTTTCTTTGAACTAGATTTCGTTCAGAACTGAGCCCCATCGTCAGGAAGGAAACCCTTCAATTGTTACATGCGCCCTTTTCAAAAATCAGACGAGAGTTAATTTCAATATGGCTGCTGCAAGCAGCAGCAACAGCAATTGCCTAACCTTCGAGTGTCGGTCGGTCGACTCTCTTCGCCTCGACGAATGTACCGGCCTCAACTTGAATGGAAAATTTTAGCATTTGGTCGGTCGTCCAGCTGAGAATCGACCTCGCCACGTACGTAGCCGTGTGGAGCAACTGATACTGAATCTGAATCCGATTCCGAACTGAACGGACTGGGACTAGGAGCGAAAAACAAATAAACTTTTTCCTACTTGCGCCCTCTTGCGCGCCTATGAATTGCTATGAATGCGCAACGATGACGATGGTGATGACGATGATGTCGTTTACTGGTTGTTTTTCGCTTTTCCTCCTCTTTGTACGTGTGCAACACTTACTTACACGAACGGCGATTCAATGTTCGCATTTTTTTAATTATAAATGAAAAGCGGAAGCAAGGAAAAATATCTGAATGTAAGGTGTCGTGGTGCGAAACCCTCGAAACTAACATAAGTAGGAGAGGTTGGGGTACTGACTCTCTGGCTACTGACCGACCAGAGCTGCGTAATATCAGTCATGTCAGTTGACTACCAACGACACTATCGCTGTAGGCCGATCACTATCAAAACGATAATGACAGGCTTGACATTTCCCCGCACTCTTGATTATTATCATTGCAACTCATCTGATATTTTGGTGATTTTCTCCAAAACTTGAACTTTCCAATGCCTGATATGCAATACCAGTTATTTTGTACTACATTTTCAAATATTGTTCTAGCGGAATTCTAAATCAAACTTAAGGATAACCCATCTGTGATATTCACACACCATCACAGTCAGCCCGCAGTTCTGATGGAAAAAGAAATGTGTCAGTGACTGTCGTGGATCGCAATCGCCCAATTGAAATCAGCGATTTTTTGCCTACACTTGATGGTGACAGTGCACAACTCTGGTTTCGACTGGGTGACAAACGAAACTGTACAGTGAAAATCCACAGTACTGTTATGCTAACTTTTTGGAATGAACAAACGATCTGACCTCTGCCTTAAGTTGCGTTGACAATTAATCGATAAGATGATCGATTATATCGATTAGCTGTTAAACGATACAAGCAAGACTTCATATCGTTTAGCACATACAAAAAATCGAGACAGTGCTAAAGGCAAACGAACTGAACTCTGCTGAACAACAATTGAACGATAAGATTTATGATCGATCTTATCGTTCAGCTGTCAAACGAAGTAAAATAGACAAACAAGAAACTAGACGTCAAATATTTCAATACAATAACTGAAAATCGACCTTTATTGTGACGAGCAGAGACGTTCGCAAAAAGCTTGTTGGCAAATGTTTGACTTTTTGAAAGTGCCAATTGGCAGAAAAAAACACACGGTTCTTATCGTTTCGTTTAGTTGTCAGTCATTGCTGGGGTGGTACACAAATTATGTCACGCAAAAATCGACCTTTTTCAACCCCCTCCCCCCTATGTCACAGTTTTTGTATGGGACCTCAATATTTTTTGTAAGGGTCGTCACGTTCTGCAAAACCCCCCTCCCCCCTAAAAGCGTGACGTAATTTGTGTATGACCCCAACTTCTCAGACATATGTAGATCCAACACGAAGGTAAATAAGACAGATGAAATCTTTGAAAACGGTAAAAAAAACATTTGTTAAATCTCGCGAAACATTTGAAAACGACCAATTTACATATTGCTAACAAACTCTGGCAGAACGTGTTACAAGTTTTATTTTTGTGTTACGTGTTCTTTTTCAACCTGTTACTATTTCCCTATGCCTATGTGAAATACACATTTTTAGTGCTCTAGAGTAATAGAGCATCTTGAGATAACATCTGCCTCTTATTGTCTTATTGATGGCCTACATTCAGGTCGATTCGGGCACTGATATTGACTAGAAGACTTTCCTAACAGAGACATCAAAGTGTAGACGTCTCATATTAAAGTTTGATTCAAGACGCCCCTTAGGATTAGATATTCCTAGACAAAACTCAAGCTATGAAAGCAACTAATGCTGCGAACAAAAAGGGAACCTGCCAGAGAAAATACGATTACAGGATTGACTGATGGACCAATAACATTAAGGAAACCTCGCCATCCTGTGATTCAGAAATTGGTATCCACTGTGTTGTGTATCCTAATTTATTACGCATTTGTAAGGTTCCACTAGAACTTGTTATATTCTAATACAGTGGGGACCCGATTTTGTCAGCCCCCGATTTTGTCTACCCCCGATTTAGTCTACCCCCGATTTAGTCAGCTTTTTGACCCGATTTTGTCAGCCTTTTTTGAAGTAAAAAAATAAATTTGTATTTCATTTAGAATATCAATTTTATAATTATTATCATGCAGTTGATGTCTTTAGGCGTCATAGAAAAATTACGAAATGTACAAAACTCGTGTAATTTTTGAAAACGGCCAAACTTGTTTTGCAAATTAACACATTGAGGCAATTTTAGCACCCACGCCAATGTTTTGAACCAATATTGTTTAAAATTGCTAAAAGATTCCAGCTCTCTCTATTCTTGGTGTAACGTTCCAACTGGTACACAGCCTGCTCCTCAGCTTAAGTATTTTATGAGAACTTTTACAATTTTTAGCTGAGATCCCCCACAGCCAATGTTTATTTTGCATTTGTACATATATCGAGTGGTAGTCATGAAGATATTTTGTACACAAGGTAGTTAAGTAAATGTCGATTGTGAAATGGATTCTGAGCTAACTGGGAATAAAACTTCTCACCTTCAGCATGGTTTTGGAGATTGCACGTGCACTTACCACATCGGCTATATGGGCTTGAAGACTATTCTTCTGAATATCTTCAGGAACAGAACAAACAATAAACGCTGCCTGTTGTTGTGATTACAAGTCAATCCATTTACTTCTTTCCAGCATCTCTGGGATTCCTCTAGGTTTACTTGTTTGGATTGATCCAGATAGACTAACATTTGGCGCAACAACTATTTCGAATTTTTGCTTCTCCCTTCCTTCTGAGCACATGGCCCATTTTTCATGTAATCTCTGACCAGTAACAGATAGAGCAGACTCCCCTCTATCTGATAGCGGGATATGTTTGCATAAATAAATTGAAATACACCTAGACGGAGTGGAAGAAGTTGAGACATGCAATGGTTGTTTCGCCCTTTTTTACATGTTGGTCTAGATTTATTATGAGATTTGTATTGTAGATTCCCTTCAAAAATTGCTGTCAAAATTGTATTCATTAGAAATTCTTAGAAATTCTTAGAAATTTTTTTCATCAAAAAATTCTTGCTGCGATTCCTTCAAGAGCTTTTGCGTGGTTTCTTGTAACAATTTTTGCTGGTATTTCTCCAAGAATTCCGCCGGAAGTTTTTAAAGGAATTCTTCCGGGAATTTTTTAACAATTCATTAAGGTGTGTCTCTTTAAGATTTTTTCAGGCATTCCTCCTGTGATTTCTCCAGATGTTTTCTTGAGACTTGTTCTGGAACTCCTGCTAGGATTCCTCCAAAAGTTTTGCTTGTATTCTAACAGCATTTTTTTTTCAAAAATTTTCTACATTAACTCCTCCTACAGTTATGTATCTAGGGGTATCTCCAAGGATTTCTCCAAGAATTCCTCCTTCATTTGCTACGTGGATTTATTCAGGGATTTTCCTAGAGATTCTTTCAAGACATCCTGCTGGCATTTCTCCATTCATATCTGTTTGGATAGTCCAGACACTTCTGCTGGAGTTCCTCCAAGAAATTTTCTGGATATGTCTATAAGAACCTTTTCAGATATTTCCCTACGAATTGTTCATGCATTCTCCGATGATACCCCCAGGTTGACGAACTCCTGTTGAGATTCCTTCAGAAATTCTTCACTAGTGATGTATTGTATTCAGAGTATTCTGTAGATACTTCTAAAATAATTCCTATATGAATTACTGCGTGCATTAGTCCATGAATAAATCTACGGAAGGCACAAATTTTCCAAATGGAAGATAACGTGCCCCTGGAGCCAACCTAGTGATGAATAAATCTAGCGAATTTCCTAGGTATTTTTTCAAGAATTCCTCTTAGGGTTCCTTCAGGGATCCTTCTAAGAATTTGGTAAAATGTTCCTCTATTAATGCTTTCAGTTATTACTCTTACAAGAATTCCTCTAGAGTTTTCACTATGATTCCTCTATTAGATTTCCCAATTGGGCAATTGGCCCTCTATGGATTTCCCGGAGGTCCCGCTTGAGATTTTTCCTGGGTTACCTCTTGGTATTTCTTTACGAAAATCCCTTGGAATTGCTTCTGAAATTCCTTTTGAAAATTATGTTGGAAATTCTTCTGCAATTCATTTCTGATATGGTTTGTCCTTAAACTGCTCCTGATATTTCCCCAGTACTTTTTTGCAGGAATTCCTCCATGGATTTCTCAAGGAGATTTCTTCAAAGATTGTAATGATTTTTCAGAAAATGCTAAAGAAATACCTCTAGAGATTTCTACGGAGATTGCAGTAAGGATTCTTTCAGAAACTACTTAAGGTATTTATCCGGAGCTCCTGTAAAGGTTTTTGCAGAAACTACTGACGGGATCCCTTCCGGAATGTCTTGAGGGTAACGTTTCGTATATGCTCGGGTAGTTTCTATAAAAATTTCCCCGAACATTTCTTCAAAGATTTCAAAGAGCCTAATCTTTGGAAATTAAAGTGAAAAGGCAGCGGAAACGTAGCCATTTCGGACAGTTTGAATGTCCATACTTGTCAATCAGATGTTGGTTCATTTTCATTCGTTGACAGCTAAAGTTAGATGTTATGATTTAAACTGCGCTAACCAGTGTCAACTGTCTTCTATAGACCACAATTGCTATAAGCTAGGAGAAGGCTGTGTTCCAGTAGGGATGTTATGACAAGAAGGAAGAGAAATTTAAGATTTAATAGTTCTGCTTTAAAAAAGCACTGAATGTTAACTTTGCCAAATACCATTCATTTATGAGCTTTTAACACCTTTCCGATTTTTTTTACCACAAAAGGTTCGTTCAAATATTACGTAACGCAAAATTTGGCAATTTTATACCCTTTCCGCTATCCCTCCACCGCGTAACTATTTTTGAAAGAGAAATTTTAAAATTTTGTATGAAGCGTAACACAGTGCTGGACCCCCCTCCCCTCATTGGCGTTACGTAATACTTGAACGAACCCAAAGCAGACCCTCCACACCTATCTCCGTCTCTGACGTGCTCAGAACAACTTTTCATGAATAAAATAATGATTTAAAAAAATGTCCCGATTTTGTCAGGTACCCGATTTTGTCAGCCCAAAATACTACCAGGGGCTGACAAAATCGGGTCCTTACTGTATATATTTGTAGTGCTTCATTATATTTTCGTAATAAATGCCTCGGTGTTTTGTCAAGTTCTGTTCTTATGACACTTCACTTCAATGAGCACGGATATTAACGCATCAACGCCTTGTCATTTCCTACCTTTCAAATGGTGTAACAAGTGTGAACAATACGTACCTAAAACGAGAAAAAAAGAGAAAAGACATGATTAGTAACATACCATCAAAGAATAAAAATAGAAAGAGTGTTCTCTCTTGTCTTTTTCTATGTCAACGTCAAGCGACAAGACAAGTGGCGCTCTCTAAGCGTTTTAAGGTGGGAGCTCTATGTAACAGTGTTCGTGATTTGTCATAAGAGAAGATGGTGTGCGTATGTTTTGGTATCCGCATACAATCAGTAACGCACACTACCGCATGAAGGTTGAACTTTTATCCACAGATAGCGCTGCGGTAGTGTCCCCCCGAGCATCAGCGGAGTGGGCTTTCTTGATGAACTGGGTACATTACGGATCAGGGTATCTTATCTACACTGATCAGTGTCAGTGCGGACAGTCAGTGGACGAACAGACGTAGAAATATCGATGACTCGTAAAACAAACCTTTGGGTGATTCAAAACATCAAGTTTTCTGTGAATTTTATACACTCTTCACTGAAGTCAAGATTTCTAAAACTCACGGACGGAAATTCACACAGAAAATGGTAATTTTTTTTCCATAAAATCCGTAACGTTTCTCATCTATGCATACTCGTGACATTTTATGATGCATCTCCGATGTATTGCAAGCATCATTACTAAAAAGAAATGATCATTTTTATCATTTTCCAGGATTTTTCAAATAAATAGTAGTGTATGCGTGGACTATTCTAAACTATCGTCTTTGGACTTTCGACTGTTTCTGGACCCACATTTGAAGATAGTCTAAGTCCTAAGTTTTTTGATAAAAATGCTGATCAGAGCTTGAGGGTATGCCTCTCTCACAAGCCAAAACCAAACCTTTGAGGAGTAACGTAACAAAAAGGCATCAATCGATAGCGTAAAGTCTCCCTCACAGTAGTGAAAACGCCATCTTTGAAACGTCGAAAGCAGTTGTTGGGGAAAAAGAACGCAAACATATCTAATATGAATTCCCAGGGGCCTTCAACTATGTATACGCGGCGGCGACAGCACAAAAAGAAGAACACTAGTTCTTTCCATCAGCAGTAGCAGCTGAAGCCAGCGCACCGAGAAGGGAAATTTAGGTCAACCTCGGTATCACATCCATCCATCAATCTCCATCTATCGTTTCGCCCATCGTCTGGCTCAAAAGTTTGGTATACAGCGAGTTCCGAGTGTCTCTAGATCAAATTAACATTGCAAGCATTGAAAACAAAACCAAAAAGAAAGGTATTAGGTTTTATGACGGTAGTCAAAACCTTTACAAGACTAATTGGCTATCAAAATGTTACGCAAAATACGCAAGACTATTTAGCAAGACCAGGCTGAGGGGGCCGGTCCAGGAACTTTTTGCAATGAAAATTTCTTTGGCTTCCTTCGGCACAGAGTATCTTCATGTCTGCCACACGATATACCCATGCAAAAGGGTCACTGGCAGAGAAGGCTCTCAATGGATACCTGTGGATTGGAAGTGCTCATATAACACTAAGCTAAGGGGCTGTTCATAAACCACGTAGACCAAATTTTGGCTATCTCAGACCCCCCCTCCCCCCTAGTAGACTTTCGTCCATACAAAAATTTTGAAATTTGTATGAAGCGTAGACTTTGGCCAGACCCCCCCTCCCCCCAAAAAGTCTACGTGGTTTATGAATGGTCCCTAAGAAGTAGACTGCGTCCCTATTGGAATGTTACACCTAGAAGAAGAAGAGAAAGAAGTGCAAGTAACATTTTAGGTTAAATAGAGTCAAGAAGATTTTTAACTATCATAAATCCAAAATATAATCATTTCGGTTTTATTACGGTACTTAGAGCCTCCTTAAAACTAATCGGTCTTGAATTTGTTGCTTGCGCATTTTTTGACGAGTCTCTAAGAAAGAAACTTGAAAGTCTCTAGAAACATTTTAATTATTTTTTCTTTGCGGATATCAAGATAAAAAATGGGTTTAAAAACGAACTTAAAACCGCGATAAAACCAAGATTTTTTCTTGAGAGTGGCATTAGATATGAGAAAGTAATAATTGAGACTACATTTCATATGTATCTCTATCTTGGAGTTGAACCCAGTACAATGTAACTCTATGTCCCAGCGATTTGAATTACCACCTTTTCCCTTTCAACAATTCTGTCCTGCAAGCGGTGAGTAACTGTCTCGGGATAGGCAGGCACCCACCCGGTGGTGACTTATTTCCTTTTCATTCGACTCTTCATTTACGTAATGGAAAATTCCATAAAATTAGATAATTATTCCTACTCGCTACACATTCACAAGCGGCTCGATCTTCTCGAGCTGCATTGCATGAGGGTGGTAGCGGGCTGCGTTGGCCATGAGGGACAACGAAACGCTGTGGAAGAAAGCTGCTGGCCCGGCCTTAGGAGAAGGAGAACAGTCGTGAGCAACCGACGAGTACTTTCGTTCGGTCCACCGCCAGTCAGTCAGTCACCAACCAACTTTAAATGGTCACGGTTGGGGTGTGGAAAATGCATAGAAGAACACTGATCTGGCTGCGAGTTGAGCTGAACCCGTTCGATGAGAAGGATGTAACATCTTCAGTTGTCATAATCGGTCAATGTTTTTTTTATTTTATCAACAATATCATTTTATACTCATTTAACAGATAAAATGTTTAAATCAAACATATATATTTTTGAAATGATATGAACTAAATATTTAGTTTCACAATACTTCTAGGGAAGCCCCTTGTTCCGTCTTCAAGAATATACATGAAACGGGCACATAGAAAGATGACTATTTGCAAGTATTTGCAAGTGAATGTTCCCATCCCCTGGCTAAGACCTTTCCAGAACACCCATGGTAATGCCAATTGCCAATAGATTTTCTACGATTTTGCATTCCATTTCTGATCGGGGTTCTGGCGAAAATTCTATACCTAGAAGAAGTGGCACCCACAAGTTTAAAGTCACCAACCGGTCGAGCATTTGGGTGGCTTGCTTGCTGGCTGGCCGGCTGGCTGGATATGAGATATCTGTGTGTATCTTTTTCACAAGAGAGCACTGGCTGACTATTCGGTTATTTTTCTGGTGTTTATATACAAGAGAAGGAAAACTGTTTGCTGGTAAGTGGCAGTGTTTGGGGTGCGGAGGTGCACGAGAGGAGCAATGTGTGTTGTGTATTATGTACGTACGTACACGGTCGATTCGATACATAATGATGGGCCGTCGAGGTGTAGGGTATCCGATTGGAAAATGAGCCAAAACTGGAAACCAATTTTGATATTGTCAGTTTTGTTTATTGTAGGTCAATTGGGTAATAGTTTCTAAAAAAAAAACTACCATGAAAAAATGTGTACAGTATGTGAAATTTTCACCACTTATTATGACTTACTTGAAGAACTTACAGTCAAATTTTCAGACGTAGATTTAGGCGGAATTTTCAACACAAGTTTTATGATATTCTATGGTAAAATTCCGAGTGGCATACATGGAAAATATCTAAGAAAATCCTTGGAAAACTGCCTGTATGAAACTCTGAAGGAATTTGTTAAAATATCTGATGAAATTTCCGAGTTAGCTTTCTTTTGATTTCTGAAATTAATTACCAGTGGAATTCGTGAGAGTGAGTTTTAGTGATATTTCTACAAGCTCGGGAGGAATTTCTAGTGGAACAGTTCGAAAGTAGTTTGGAGAGTATTTTGGGAAGAATGGTTTGCAGAATTGTTAGATATTTTTCACGATAAACTTTCGGTGGAAAATCCTAACAGTTTCATTTGTGGTCATTTCTGTCGTATCTCTTAAAAGATTTTTTGGCCAGAAGAAGTGGGAATGACATTTCTTGAAGAGTACCAAACGTTTTTTTTTTATACACGCCATTTCTAGTTTATACTTTGATAAAGAAAGAAAACGCTTTTACGATTTTCCCAGCGGAATATCTGTACAATAACAGTTTAAGCGTGGTTTCAGTGACGAGGAATTCCTAGTCAGATTCCCATACAAAAGTTTGTTAGACATTTGCTGGGAACAGGGATGGAAACGCTCACTTGCAAAAAGTTACATTCACTTGCTGTTAACTCGCTTCAAAAACTTCTCATCAAAATACAAAGCATGAGTCTTTTCCGTATTAGTTTTTTTCCAGAGCTGCATTACTTTTAGTACTGTAAAGTTTTCAGCTGCGAAATCAGCTGAAGTCCCGTAAAATGCGAACGAAGATAAAACTCACGTTGTACTGTAACAAGACTCTGATTCTTCCGGTCGCTTTATACGGCCATGAATCGTGGACATTGAGAGAAGTCGATCGGAGAGCCTTTGGAGCCCTCGAAGGTAAAGTTCTGCAAACAATTCTGGCGGTGCACTGGAGTTTCAGAGAAGTTCCATAGGAGTTTGAAGGCGATTCAGGGAGTTTTGGAGGGTTTCGCAGGAGTTTGTGAGGATTTAGGAGGATTTCAAGGGGCTGACAAGGGAACTTTAGGAATGCATCCGCGGTTTAAAGCGTTTCAAGGCATAACAGGTAGTTTTGGAGGGGTTGCAGAGATTTTAGAGGGACTGTCAAGGGAATTTCACGATGGTTTCAAAGGGGTTTCAAGCCATTTCAGTGAATTTCAGGGGGTTTTGAAGTGGTTTCGGGAGTGTAAGTGATTTTCAGGGAGCCTTAAAGTGAGTTACAGAGGGCACCCAAGCTCTCGGCGAGGATTTCAACAAGGAGTTGAAAGTGGTTTTAGGGCAATTCCGAACGAGTTTCTGGGGGCTTCATGGGGTTTCTAGAACCTTTCAGGGAATATAAGAGGGATTTCAAGGCATTTGAAGGCATTTCAGGTAACTTCAGGGCGGTCTGGGAGTGCATTCCGAAGATTTCAGGAAGTTTTCAAGGGAGTTCCAGCGATGTTTAAGGTTTCAAGCTGTTTAAATGCGCTTTGTGTGGTTTCACATGGATTTAGAAGATATTTCCGGAGTTTTCAAGAGATTTCAGGGTATTTAGGGAGTTTTCAAGAGTGTTTCAGGAGAGTTTTGAGGCGTTCCAAGGTTTTTGGGTGGTTTAAGGATGTTTTGGAGAGGTTTCTGAGGTTTTGCGGGCGAAGGTTAAACGGAGCATTATGTAGCATTATGTTCCAAATTGGTTTCTAGGCGTTTCAGGAAGAAGAAAATGGCCTTAAGTTCCCCAACTGCTCTGATTATAATTAACTTCTATTTAGGTAACATGCGAGGGCGTAGCGTATAGAAATGTCAATTGACGTATTCCCGAAAAGATCTTTAGAAGCATTTTTGAAGGTATCTTCGTGAAAGCCCTGAAAAACTATCACTGAAGGAAAACCTGGGATGCCATGACTCTTTTGTGAGAATACCTGATTAAATCCCTGAGTTAACTTCTGAAGAAACTGCTAGAGGGATTCCTGACAGAATGAATTTTTGTTGAGAACCTGGGATGAATTTCTCAAGAAATTACTTGAGGAATTCCTGAAGCAATCGTTGGAAGAACTCCCTGGAGCAATCCCTGGAAGAATTTTTCAGATAAATCCCTGAAGAAATGCATACAGGAATGCCTGGAGGAAATTCTCGGAATCCCTGGAGGAATTCCCGGAAGAATTCCCGTAGAAATCCCTCGAGAAATTTCTGAAAGTATATCAGGAGGAACTTCTGGATGAATTCTGGGAGAAGAGAAATTCTTACTTACTGGGAGGAATCCCTCGAGAAATTTATGAAGAAAACTCTTGAGCAATTCCTAGAGGAATTGCTATAGAAATTTCTGAAGGAATCCTTGGAGGAATTGCTGGAGAAATTTTTGGAGAAATTCGTGGAAGAATTTTTGGAGTAATCCTTGCAAAATCTCAAGAGAGAATCCTGGAGCAATCCCTGGAAGAACTCCTGAAGGAATCCCTGGAGGAATTCCTGAATAAATCTCCAGAGGAATTCTAAAAGGAATTCCTGGAAAAAAATCTGAAAAAAAAAATCCCTTGATAAATTCCAGGTGCATTTCCTGGACGAATCCTTGGAGGAATTCCTGAAAAAATCTTCGTAAGATTTCCTAGAGGAATCCTTGGAGGAATTCGTGGAGAAATCCCTGGAGGCACTGGCGTAGCCACGGGGGGGTTTTAGGGTTAAAACCCCCCCCCAGAGCCAAAAATTTTGGAACAAATTTTCGGTATAAAGTGCTTTGCGACGAAAAAATTTTTCGGCTGCGCCGCTATTTTCACACTGCGAATACAATTGCTCATTACTGTTTACAAAATGTAAGGCAAATCAAAAAAGATATCATTGACCGTTGAAAACCCCTCCCAGAGTCAATTTCTGGCTACGCCACTGCCTGGAGGAATTCATGAAGTAGTTCATGGAGGAATCTCTAGAGGAATGCATAGAGGAATTTCTGAAAAATTCAAGAAGTATTATTGAAGAAATTCCGGGAAGAACTTTTGAAGGAATCCCTAGAGGATTTCCCGGAGGAATTGCTGACATAATTTCTGAAGGATTTCCTGGATCAATTCCTAGAAGAATTCCTTAATAAAATCCAAGGGTAATTCCTGGATGAATTCTTGGAAAAATCTCCAGAGGAATTCTGGCAGGAATCCCTTGAGAAAATTCTGAAAGAAATCCCCTGATAAATATCAGTAGGATTTCGTGGAAGAATCCAAGGAGGTATTCCTGAAGGATTTCCTAGAGGAATCTTCGAAGGATTTTCTGGAGGAATCCCTGGGGAAATCCCTAAAGAAATCCCTGGAGAAATTCGTGGAGAAATCCCTGGAGGAATTCCTGAAGTAATTCCACGAGGAATTTTTGGAGAAATGCCTGGAGGAATCTCTGAAAAAAATCCTGAAGGTATTCCTGAAGAAATTCCTGGAAGAATTTCTGAAGGAATCCCTAGAGAATTTCCCGGAGAAATTCCTGGAGGAATTGCTGACATAGTTTCTGAAGGATGTCCAGAATCAATACCTGGAGGAATTCTTTAAAAATCCTAGGGTAATACCTGAAAAAAATCCTGGATAAAATCTTGGAGGAATTCCTGTAGGTATTCCTGTGGGAATTTCTAGAAGAATCCCTGAAGGAATTCCTGCAGGAATAACTAGACAAATTCTGGGAGAAATCACTGGAGAAATTAAAAAAAAAAATCTTGAGAAATTCCTGGAAGAATTCATGGAGGATTCTGGAGAAATCCTCGGAATAGGGGGAATCCTTGGATAAATTCGTGGAGAAATCCCTGAAGCAGTTTCTGGAGATATTCTTGGGGGCATTCCTGGAGGAATCTCTGCAGAAGCTCCTGGTGGAAAATCTGGAAGAACACCTGGAAGGATCCCTGAAAAATACCAGAAGGTATTCCTAGAGAAAATCGTGGAAAAATTTCTTTAGGAATCTCTGACGGATTTTCTGGAGAAATTCCTGGATTTCTGGACCTCTGAGGAACTCCTGAAGGAATTCGAGAAGGAGTTCCTGAAGCAATTCCTAGATAAATATCTGGAAGAATTCCAGAAAGAATCGTTGAAAGAACTCCAGAAGGAATCTGCAAGAATCTAAGAAGGAATTCCAGAATAAATTCCTGGAAGACTTCCCAGAAGAATTGCTGGTGAAATTCTTGGAGGAATCGTTGAAATAGTTCCTGAAGAAATCTTTGGAGAAATTCCTAATGGAATCCCAGAAGAAATTCATTTGGGAATCTCTGGAAAAATCCTTTGAGGAATTCCTGGAAAAATTCCTGTAGAAATTCCCCAGGGGAAGAAAGCCAGGAAGAATCCCTACAGGAATGCCTGGAGGAAGTGCTGAAGGAATGCATGGAGGAAATCCTGGAGGAATCTCTAGAGGAACTCCTTCCAATTTTTGCTGAAAATAGCAAACACCGGGTTCTCAAGGTTTCCTATATAGATAAAAAAATTCCCTACGAAAGTCGAAGGCGTTCATCCAAGAGGTCGCGAGGAACAGTACAATATTTTACTGTAACAGACAACAAATGAGGGAATTACTATGGGGGGTCGCGAAAACTACGCCAGCTTGCAAAAGGGGGTCGCGCGACCTGAAAGTTTGGGAACCTATGTTCTAGGGTTGTGAGAGAGTCTTTGAAAGTGTGGACAAATATGACCACAGTAGACCGAATATACCTCTGCGCCTGCACAAATTAATGCGGATGTCGGAGTGTTGGTGGGATATGGTTCACACATTGGTGCGTGGATGCCAGGCCAAAAGTGAAAGATTAGTGTGGATATAATGCGGCACAGTTCGCTTGATTGGATAGCTCATAGGCGTTATATGATGGATTGACACTGTGCTGTGAAAGTTAGAAGGAAGGGAAACGACTTTTTCAACTCGTTTCTGTTCTAGTGATGACTATGAACATGTGAATATACATGAGTTGTATATGTTGAGGAGGGAG
Source organism: Aedes albopictus (assembly GCF_035046485.1). Taxonomy (NCBI): domain Eukaryota; kingdom Metazoa; phylum Arthropoda; class Insecta; order Diptera; family Culicidae; genus Aedes; species Aedes albopictus. The sequence goes on along the minus strand of NC_085136.1, from coordinate 72,743,704 downwards.
AAAGAATAGAGAAAGATACAAGATAGGAGGAACGGGACGGGACAGGGATTGAACCCAGGACCTTCTGCATACAAATCAGAAGCGGTAGCCACTAGACCACCAAGCCCGTCACCTTCGCCGACTTGCGGAATGTGGAAAAAGCGCAGTGAAGTCAACGGAAGATCATTCGGAAAGATTCAATATAAAAGTGTGTACATGTAATGAAACACACGGAATGGAGGCTGTTTGTGTGTTGTGTCACACTCGAAACTCGCGCATTGGCATTATAGCTAAAGTTATGGATGGGCAAGCGAGTGTCCGAATGCGGTACGGTCAAATGACACTCGGCGGCTCAACCAGCTGTAGATGTAGGTAAGGAACTGGAACACCCTGTTTCGATCCGATCGGAAATGGGCGCGAGCGAGAGTCAACGAGGTGCGGTAGGTGGAGATGGGGACGGACGTGCAAGGCGGGAATTCGAGGGTGGGAGATGTGACTAAAGAGGCGAATAAAAGATGGCAGCTCTCGTCGCACTAGCAGCCAGCCAGCTCACACAGAGCTCATATTGTAGCACACGGTGGAGGCGGCCATGCGATAGACACGGATGACGGTAATGGTGGCTGGATGGAAAGCGACACATGAGCAGCAGTCGCTTAGTATCAGCAGCCAACGGCTAGAAAACGCGAAACAATGAATTCGATCCTCCGGCGGTAATTGTGATGAACAGTTGGGTCTCCTATGAAGTGCTGACACTTACTTTACACCCCCTAGAGTTTCTTAGCTGTTTTGGGCCGAATCGGACTGAATTTTTGGGCGTGGTGCTGATAAAACTAAATAGGCGTATGTACCTTATAAAGTGTCTATTACGACATTCATAGATATTCAATGTTTTTGCACTCCCGAGCAGAGTGCTAGACAGCATTCTATTGGAGACCGAACTGCAGATACCCAGTTAGGTCGTGGGCTGAGGCGTGGTGCTGAATTTGCGTAGTAAAACTACTAGGCCCGAAACGAAGGCACGTGATAGCGTGCAGCAACTAACTGCAGTTACAGCAGTTAGGTACAGAGTATTCTCGATGCGACTCGAAGCTTATTGTATATTTGTGGTCAATTTTGAATCTATAATGCGATATGACGTTCATCACCCATAGCAACTGGTCATAGATGACATGTACCTACTCTAATGGATCGGATAGAGTAACTTTCCGAATGCACAGAGAAAAGCTATACCACCTTCCCGATTGAATGGCACCACTGTGGAGCGCAACTTCAATTACGCCAAATGGATTCATTTTTTTACAGTTATCGCCCAACCTTGGTCAGCAGCGGTACGGTGCGGTATTGCTTGGTCCAAGATTCAAACTATTGCAACTCTTGTGGCACCCGGAGAGAAAAATGTTGGATGGAAAGCAATGGCAGCGTAATGCAGCGGCGTCGAATAGCTCGTCTCTACGGAGTGAGTGTGTGATTCGACTGAGCAGCCCCTTCTTCACACCACCATAAACCAACCGACACCACGATGATGATGATGATGATGATGGTGATGATGATGGCGGAAACTAAAAATAATTCGAAGGTTATTCGCCTTTTGTCTCTTTTCGGAAGGCCTCCGCACTTTTGGCGATTGCCCCCACCTCGAACAGTGCTGCACACATCTTCTGAACGCAACGTGACCGTCGTGGTCGTTGTCATCACCACCAGCACCCAGTAGCTCGCGAATGATTTCATGGCATCTAAACTGTGTCTAGCAGTGAATTCAAACATCGAAAAATGATGGAAACACTTCACCGATTGTATAAATTTAGAACACTAGCATTTCACTTTCACGACGAAATGCATTGCTTCGGATCATGGGTCTGCCAAACAAACAACATTTACTTTTTAAAGTTGGCGTAATTAGTGTGCGACAGAATCGAAAAAAAAATGAGTTGATTAGCTGAACACTTGTATCTGGTTTAACCCTTCGGACCTGACACCAGAACACGGAAGGCGCTGTCCATAAACTACGTAGGATCATCTTGAACCCCTCTTTCCCCCTCCATTTTTGACCATACAAAATATATGAAATTTGTACGGAGCAAAGGTCAGAATACCCACTCTTTTCCTCCAGAAATTCCGAAAATTTTCCCCTGGAAATTCCCAAGAATTTTCCCCGGAAGTTCCCAATAATTTCCCCGGAAATTCCGAAGAATTGCTATTGGAAATTGCGAAGAATTTCTCCCGGAAACTCCCAAGAATTTCGTAAGGAAATTCCAAACAATTTCGCCCGGAAATTCCCAAGAATTTCCCCCGAAATTCCGGAGAATTTCCCTCAGAAATTCCGGAGAATTTCCCCCGGAAATTCCGGAGAATTTCCCCCGGAAATTCCAGAGAATTTCCCCCGGAAATTCCGGAGAATTTCCCCCGGAAATTCCGGAGAGCTTCCCCAGGAGATTCCAACGAATTTTCCCCGGAAATTCCAACAAATTTCCCCCGGAAATTCCGAAGAATTTCCCCCGGAAATTCCGAAGAATTTCCCCCGGAAATTCCGAAGAATTTCCCCCGGAAATTCCGAAGAATTTCCCCCGGAAATTCCGAAGAATTTCCCCCGGAAATTCCGAAGAATTTCCCCAGGAAATTCCGAAGAATTTCCCCCGAAATTCCGAAGAATTTCCCCCGGAAATTCCGAAGAATTTCCCCCGGAAATTCCGAAGAATTTCCCCCGGAAATTCCGAAGAATTTCCCCCGGAAATTCCGAAGAATTTCCCCCGGAAATTCCGAAGAATTTCCCCCGGAAATTCCGAAGAATTTCCCCCGGAAATTCCGAAGAATTTCCCCCGGAAATTCCGAAGAATTTCCCCCGGAAATTCCGAAGAATTTCCCCCGGAAATTCCGAAGAATTTCCCCCGGAAATTCCGAAGAATTTCCCCAGGAAATTCCGAAGAATTTCCCCAGGAAATTCCGAAGAATTTCCCCGGAAATTCCAACAAATTTCCCCCGGAAATTCCGAAGAATTTCCCCCGGAAATTCCGAAGAATTTCCCCCGGAAATTCCGAAGAATTTCCCCCGGAAATTCCGAAGAATTTCCCCCGGAAATTCCGAAGAATTTCCCCCGGAAATTCCGAAGAATTTCCCCCGGAAATTCCGAAGAATTTCCCCCGGAAATTCCGAAGAATTTCCCCCGGAAATTCCGAAGAATTTCCCTCGGAAATTACGAAGAATTTCCCAAGAATTTCTACCGAAAATTTCCAAGAATTTCCCTCGGAAATTTCCAAGAATTTCCCAAGAATTTCTCTCGGAAATTCCTAAGAATTTCCCCCGGAAATTCCAGAGAATTATTCCCGGAAATTCCCAATAATTTCCCTAGGTAATTCCGAAGAATTTCTCCCGGAAATTACGAAGAATTTCTCAAGAATTTCTCCCGGAAATAACGAAGAATTTCCCAAGAATTTCTCCCGGAATTTCCAAGAAATTCCCCCGGAAATTCCCAAGAATTTCTCCCGGAAATTCCCAAGAATTTTCCTCGGAAGTTTCAAAGAATTTTCCTAGGTAATTCCAAAGAATTTCCCCCGAAAATTCCCAAGACTTTCCCCCCGAAAATTCCCAAGACTTTCCCCCCGAAAATTCCCAAGACTTTCCCCCCGAAAATTCCCAAGACTTTCCCACCGAAAATTCCCAAGAATTTCCCCCGGGAATTCTCAAGAATTTCCCCCGGAAATTCCCAAGAATTTCCCCCGGAAATTCCCAAGAATTTCCCCCGGAAATTCCCAAGAAATTCCCCCGGAAATTCCCAAGAATTTCCCCCGGAAATTCCCAAGAATTTCCCCCGGAAATTCACAAGAATTTCCACCGGAAATTCACAAGAATTCCCCCCGGAAATTCCCAAGATTTTCCCCCGGAAATTCCCAAGAATTTCCGGGGGAAATTCTCCAGAATTTCCGGGGGAAATTCTCCGGAATTTCCGGGGGAAATTCTCCGGAATTTCCGGGGGAAATTCTCCGGAATTTCCGGGGGAAATTCTCCGGAATTTCCGGGGGAAATTCTCCGGAATTTCCGGGGGAAATTCTCCGGAATTTCCGGGGGAAATTCTCCGGAATTTCCGGGGGAAATTCTCCGGAATTTCCGGGGGAAATTCTCCGGAATTTCCGGGGGAAATTCTCCGGAATTTCCGGGGGAAATTCTCCGGAATTTCCGGGGGAAATTCTCCGGAATTTCCGGGGGAAATTCTCCGGAATTTCCGGGGGAAATTCTCCGGAATTTCCGGGGGAAATTCTCCGGAATTTCCGGGGGAAATTCTCCGGAATTTCCGGGGGAAATTCTCCGGAATTTCCGGGGGAAATTCTCCGGAATTTCCGGAGGAAATTCTCCGGAATTTCCGGGGGAAATTCTCCGGAATTTCCGGGGGAAATTCTCCGGAATTTCCGGGGGAAATTCTCCGGAATTTCCGGGGGAAATTCTCCGGAATTTCCGGGGGAAATTCTCCGGAATTTCCGGGGGAAATTCTCCGGAATTTCCGGGGGAAATTCTCCGGAATTTTCGGGGGAAATTCTTCGGAATTTCCGGGGGAAATTCTTCGGAATTTCCGGGGGAAATTCTTCGGAATTTCCGGGGGAAATTCTTCGGAATTTCCGGGGGAAATTCTTCGGAATTTCCGGGGGAAATTCTTCGGAATTTCCGGGGGAAATTCTTCGGAATTTCCGGGGGAAATTCTTCGGAATTTCCGGGGGAAATTCTTCGGAATTTCCGGGGGAAATTCTTCGGAATTTCCGGGGGAAATTCTTCGGAATTTCCGGGGGAAATTCTTCGGAATTTCCGGGGGAAATTCTTCGGAATTTCCGGGGGAAATTCTCCGGAATTTCCGGGGGAAATTCTCCGGAATTTCCGGGGGAAATTCTCCGGAATTTCCGGGGGAAATTCTCCGGAATTTCCGGGGGAAATTCTCCGGAATTTCCGGGGGAAATTCTCCGGAATTTCCGGGGGAAATTCTCCGGAATTTCCGGGGGAAATTCTCCGGAATTTCCGGGGGAAATTCTCCGGAATTTCCGGGGGAAATTCTCCGGAATTTCCGGGGGAAATTCTCCGGAATTTCCGGGGGAAATTCTCCGGAATTTCCGGGGGAAATTCTCCGGAATTTCCGGGGGAAATTCTCCGGAATTTCCGGGGGAAATTCTCCGGAATTTCCGGGGGAAATTCTCCGGAATTTCCGGGGGAAATTCTCCGGAATTTCCGGGGGAAATTCTCCGGAATTTCCGGGGGAAATTCTCCGGAATTTCCGGGGGAAATTCTCCGGAATTTCCGGGGGAAATTCTCCGGAATTTCCGGGGGAAATTCTCCGGAATTTCCGGGGGAAATTCTCCGGAATTTCCGGGGGAAATTCTCCGGAATTTCCGGGGGAAATTCTCCGGAATTTCCGGGGGAAATTCTCCGGAATTTCCGGGGGAAATTCTCCGGAATTTCCGGGGGAAATTCTCCGGAATTTCCGGGGGAAATTCTCCGGAATTTCCGGGGGAAATTCTCCGGAATTTCCGGGGGAAATTCTCCGGAATTTCCGGGGGAAATTCTCCGGAATTTCCGGGGGAAATTCTCCGGAATTTCCGGGGGAAATTCTCCGGAATTTCCGGGGGAAATTCTCCGGAATTTCCGGGGGAAATTCTCCGGAATTTCCGGGGGAAATTCTCCGGAATTTCCGGGGGAAATTCTCCGGAATTTCCGGGGGAAATTCTCCGGAATTTCCAGGGGAAATTCTCCGGAATTTCCGGGGGAAATTCTCCGGAATTTCCGGGGGAAATTCTCCGGAATTTCCGGGGGAAATTCTCCGGAATTTCCGGGGGAAATTCTCCGGAATTTCCGGGGGAAATTCTCCGGAATTTCCGGGGGAAATTCTCCGGAATTTCCGGGGGAAATTCTCCGGAATTTCCGGGGGAAATTGTCCGGAATTTCCGGGGGAAATTGTCCGGAATTTCCGGGGGAAATTGTCCGGAATTTCCGGGGGAAATTCTCCGGAATTTCCGGGGGAAATTCTCCGGAATTTCCGGGGGAAATTCTCCGGAATTTCCGGGGGAAATTCTCCGGAATTTCCGGGGGAAATTCTCCGGAATTTCCGGGGGAAATTCTCCGGAATTTCCGGGGGAAATTCTCCGGAATTTCCGGGGGAAATTCTCCGGAATTTTTGGGGGAAATTCTCCGGAATATCCGGGGGCGATTCTCCGGAATTTCCGGGGGCGATTCTCCGGAATTTCCAAAGGAAATTCTTCGGAATGTACAAGGGAAATTCTCCGGAATTTCCAAAGGAAATTCTTCGGAATGTACAAGGGAAGTTCTCCGGAATTTTCAGAGAAAATTCTCAGGAAATTCCGAGGGAAATTCTTCGGAATTTCCGAGGGAAATTCTCCGGAATTTCCGGGGGAAATTCTCCGGAATTTCCGGGGGAAATTCTCCGGAATTTCCGGGGGAAATTCTCCGGAATTTCCGGGGGAAATTCTCCGGAATTTCCGGGGGAAATTCTCCGGAATTTCCGGGGGAAATTCTCCGGAATTTCCGGGGGAAATTCTCCGGAATTTCCGGGGGAAATTCTCCGGAATTTCCGGGGGAAATTCTCCGGAATTTCCGGGGGAAATTCTCCGGAATTTCCGAGGGAAATTCTCCGGAATTCCCGGGGGAAATTCTCCGGAATTTCCGGGGGAAATTCTCCGGAATTTCCGGGGGAAATTCTCCGGAATTTCCGGGGGAAATTCTCCGGAATTTCCGAGGGAAATTCTCCGGAATTTCCGGGGGAAATTCTCCGGAATTTCCGGGGGAAATTCTCCGGAATTTCCGGGGGAAATTCTCCGGAATTTCCGGGGGAAATTCTCCGGAATTTCCGGGGGAAATTCTCCGGAATTTCCGGGGGAAATTCTCCGGAATTTCCGGGGGAAATTCTCCGGAATTTCCGGGGGAAATTCTCCGGAATTTCCGGGGGAAATTCTCCGGAATTTCCGGGGGAAATTCTCCGGAATTTCCGGGGGAAATTCTCCGGAATTTCCGGGGGAAATTCTCCGGAATTTCCGGGGGAAATTCTCCGGAATTTCCGGGGGAAATTCTCCGGAATTTCCGGGGGAAATTCTCCGGAATTTCCGGGGGAAATTCTCCGGAATTTCCGGGGGAAATTCTCCGGAATTTCCGGGGGAAATTCTCCGGAATTTCCGGGGGAAATTCTCCGGAATTTCCGGGGGAAATTCTCCGGAATTTCCGGGGGAAATTCTCCGGAATTTCCGGGGGAAATTCTCCGGAATTTCCGGGGGAAATTCTCCGGAATTTCCGGGGGAAATTCTCCGGAATTTCCGGGGGAAATTCTCCGGAATTTCCGGGGGAAATTCTCCGGAATTTCCGGGGGAAATTCTCCGGAATTTCCGGGGGAAATTCTCCGGAATTTCCGGGGGAAATTCTCCGGAATTTCCGGGGGAAATTCTCCGGAGTTTCCGGGGGAAATTCGCCGGAATTTCCGGGGGAAATTCGCCGGAATTTCCGGGGGAAATTCGCCGGAATTTCCGGGGGAAATTCGCCGGAATTTCCGGGGGAAATTCTCCGGAATTTCCGGGGGAAATTCTCCGGAATTTCCGGGGGAAATTCTCCGAAATTTCCGGGGGAAATTCTCCGGAATTTCCGGGGGAAATTCTCCGGAATTTCCGGGGGAAATTCTCCGGAATTTCTCTTCCAAGGGAAATCCTCCGGAATTTCCGGGGGAAATTCTCCGGAATTTCTCTTCCAAGGGAAATTCACCGCAATATCCAAAGGAAATACCCCGGAGTTTCCAAGGAAAATTCTCCGGAATATAGATTCATTAAAAAAAACTGCTTTGGTACAAACCGTAAGCAATCGATCCTTATTGGCGTACATCATGCACAAAAAATGGAAAGTTTTTTCTACCTAGAACATGACGATGACCTTCCGTAACGGTCTACCGGTTTTGACCTACAAAACCACCCTAACAAATCGTTTCGACCACAGCTTCGATGGGCCCTGCCGTAGTAGTTCACATTCTAACCTCAGTCTAGAGGAGCAAATCAACGCAAGCTTCGCAAAGGCAGCAGGTAGATCGGTAGATGCTTCAGGTGAACGACTACTGAAGAGCACGATCGCTGAAGTGCTACCAACTTGATTGAATCTACGCTAAAAAAAAACAAAACCGCAACGCTCGCTACAATCAAGCGACCACAAAGTGGAAATAAAACAAAGAAAAGACTACCGTGTCTGGTCAAGTGGGCCTCCCTAATGCACGCACTAGAGATGTTCACGGAGCGATGCTGGACGTGAGATGCAAATTGAACTTCATGAACCCTGGTTTCATCGTGGGTGCTGATAACACACCACAACTCGGAGTCGGTAGGCAGGTGAATCGGATTTCATCGTCATTTGACGACGGCGACGACGATGAAGACGATGTGGGATTATTTTCACCGAAAATATACTCAAGAAAACAGGCACAGGTGGTGCCAACCGTGCGGCATAAAAACGAGTCAGAATGATGGCCAATTGCGTGTGCGGTCGTCGGTGGTGACGACGGTACGTAAGGTACGTACATACGTACTGACGACGGTCGCCCAAAGTGAAGCAAACGAACGAACGAAACCGAGCAAGTAGGGGTATGCGGTATGTGTGAGATTTTTACGAAGCGATACGGAACGAAACGATATGCGAAAAATCTGAGGTTTCCGGCGATACAGCGAAACAGAATTGAAAATGTTTCGTTAGTTCTTTGTAGATTGCTGTCCATAGTTTCTTAGAACTTTCCATGCCTTCAATGAAAAGTTCTGAGTAGTTGAATTCCTCGGAATTCCGTTTCAACACGTAATATTGGTGAGATTATTCGCGACATTCGCGTAATCGCGCATACCCTCACGAGTACGTGCAAGCAATTTTTGCATAAAGTAATCGCAACTACCGACGACCGACCGTTCGACCGAACCGAATCGTAGTAGGTAGACGATAGATGGATGGATGCTTTGCTTCGCACATCCGTTTCGTTCCGTCCCAGCGTCGTCTCGTCAGTGCGAAGAATCTGCAAAACGAACAAGAGGAGCAAAGAGCACGCAGTGATGAAGATGAGCTGTGATCTCGCGCAAGTTGCGAGCTCTCTCTTGCTTGGATTTTGCTCTCTCTCCTCATCGTTCGTTCGTTCGTTCGCCGCGTGTTCGTCCGTCTGTCCGTCTCCTCATGGCCTACTCAGTTTTCTTTTGATATGAACGGGATTCGGTGGCGCGGTCGGAAGCGAGGGGTAACTCGATTGTGTACTTACATAGATGTAATAGGAAGAGCTCAACATGATATCCAAGTTTTTCTTCTGCTGCTGCTGTTGCTGTTGTTGTTGTTGTTGTTGTTGGGATTCGGGTAATAGCTGTTGCTGTTGTTGCTTTTGCTTCTTCTTTGGTGGCGGCTTATTCTTCATTGAGTGTGCCGTTTTTCTTGCCACTGTGCGTGTTTTTCGTTTTCCCCCGAGGGGGTGCCCGATATCGGCGATTTCTACCGCGGTCTCGTTCCCGGGTACACCAGTGTACCCGAGAGCACCGAGCGGAAGAATTCTGCTTCCTTAGTGCTTCCGAAGGCCACTGCCGAATTGTCGAATTCTAGGAGGACTTCCTCCCCGGGAATCCTCCTGCGGTGGCGACGGCTGCTGACTGCGGTTCTTCAGCAGCCGGTGCGAGTAGTTCGACGGCAGAAGGTTCTGCTGAGGCATGACACTGAAGGCTGGGCATAAACTTTTCCACGAAGTTGCGAACAAAGACACTAGTGCTGTTCGTAGATTTCTCTACTGCTGTTGCACTTTTCGGTCACGTCGCGCACTCCACTCTCACTCCGTCGCACTTCGCGTTTGTGGGAGTACTGCTCTGCTTGTTTACGTCCCTGGACCAGTATTGGTGCGCGCACAAGCCCCGTAGTGCACTGGGAACGGTTTTATGAATACAAAATAACAGCAATAATAACAATCACAACAGCAAGAAAAAAACAACTATGTGCATTTGATATTACTCTCTTTCCCCCGAACGTTGTACACGTTTCGCCACTCTCGTTTTACTCAACACACCACTTGCTTCTTCTTCTTCTTCCACTACTCTGTCGAACACTCGTTCGCCTTCTCTTCCTCCTTCTCCACTTCTGTTGGGTTTGCTTGGCAGTATTCTTCACCCGACCCCGCTCCGATCGTCCCCGACTCCACTTATTCTTCTTAAACAATATTAATTTCTGCTATGTTGCCAATATAACCTCCGCTACACTTCACCACGGCCACTACTAGCGCGAGTAGCGCACACATATTTTTCCATTTTCTGCTTTTTAACTGCTTCTACTTTTTTTCCTCGTCACCTTTGATTTGCTTCGTTTCCCTCTTCTTGTTCTTCTCTAGCCCACTCACCCTTATTGCACTAAAAACGGTGGTGGTGACCCATCGATCGGTCGGCAAGGCAGTTGAAAATTATACCAAACACTACGCTCGGTCGTGACATGCACTCTCCTCTTCCACCTCTTCCTCTTCGAGTTACGCAGCGCCTGGCATTCACCACTATTTGACAGCTACTGCAAAACCTTCACTGAGCTACCTAATCTACACCAACTGGTAGCCACTTTGCACTTCGCGGTTATAAATTTCACTACAAGGAATGTATCGGATGCTCAGCTCGGTAAGCTGAATTCCTCAAACTATCCTCCAACACTCCTGGCAGTTAGCACAAATCGATTGGGTGTATCCCTTATTCTATTTTCTTTGTCATGCACGCACACCGACGGGTCGGTGCTGTCGCCACTTGTCTTCCACCCGAGGCACCCGAGCAGATTGTGTCACATCTGATTCTTCACCACCGTTACTGCTGCACTGCACTGCACTGTACTGCACTATCTCTCCTTCGGCGTTCTTACACTCTTGCTCCGACCGACGACACAGTTCACGGCTCGCGGGGCGGCGACTACTTTGCACCGTCCGTCCGAGATGTTGTGATCCGCTAACGGGTACAGCTAAAATGAGCTGAAAAATTCAACCTTACTTTCCCCCGGACGATTCTCTCAACGACGGATGGATTTCTGCTGTGCTTGCTGCTTGCTTGCTTGCTACGGCTGCTGCGAGACTTGGACTTGGGTCCCACACACATTCCTCGCGTCACCGGCCACCACCATAGCCGGGGCCGACTCCTATGCTGTTGCTGCCGCAACTCTTCCTTCTTCGCCACGAGCAGCGTGTGCGCCTACTATACTCTAATTCGTGTACATATCTCTCACTTTTCCCACCCCTGCCACGGTTCTGCGTCCTCCGTTGCTCCGTTGCACCTCACCGCAGCGCACACATTATCCGGATCCGGAGGAGGAAAATCAATAAACCGAACCTAATTTGTACACGAACCTCCGAATGCACTTCACCTCGTTATTTCGCCTGACACACCGGATTTCGGTTCCACAGTCGAACTGCTGCGTACCTAGCAGCGATCTATTGTCGCCTGTTCACGACGCAACTGCGTTGCGTAGATAGTCATCGGTTCTTGATCTTCCTCTCGCACCGTGTTCTTCTTCTAACCCTTTTCTTCTGAGCTAACACAATTGTTGCAGGATCCGCACGGACAAAACACAACAATCCGACTACCGAGACGAGCGCCGTCGACGTATTTGCCAAACTAATAGCCCGACGATGGTTATTCTTCTGCGCCAGCCAACAGGCGGAGTGAGTGAACCCCGGCCGTCCGACCGTCGACGGCAGCTGTCTTGCTTACTTGCGTTTCCTCACGTCCTCCACTCTCTAGAGCCCACATCCCTCTCAGGCCCTCGCTACCGTCCCCTGGTCCACAGACACAGACCGACCCAGCGAAACAACACCGGGTAAACTCAAACTCTAACAAGCGTTCGATTCGAAGGAGTGAATGGAACATGAAACAACCGCACGCCGGGACAGGGTGACGACTGTCATTTGAGTGCCTGCCTTATTCCAGCTCACGGAGAAGGCCCAAAAAAAGAAAGAAGAAACACGTAGTCTCTGTTGTAGATATACACCAAACTCCGGCGTAGAGCTCCCTCATCCCTCCGTGTACGATATCATATGCACAAAAATGTTTCAGCCGATTTGCTTTACAAACTTGATTCTCCGTATCCCTTGTGCTGAGAGAGCGCGCAATGTGGGTGACTGCGGTGAGCGACCGCGCACATTCTGCGAAAGAAGAAACACACAGAGAGGGAGCGAGAGCTCCCGCGAGAGTCGGAGTCGGTCGCTCCCCGTACCCAAGTCACGGCAAATGCGAACAGCCAAACAAAAGGGAAAATGTTATTTTATTGGAAGCTAATTCATAAGTGATACGGAATCCGTTTTCCTCGACCGCTCGCTTCGCTCGCTCGTCGCGGGTGAGACACTATAGGGATCTGCTAGATAGGATCACTCACCGACGAACGAACGAACAAACGAAGCAAGAGACACAGAAAAAGCATCGCGCGATTGAATAAACCAACCTACTGAGTGAGATTGAGTGTCATGACTTTTTGTGTTCGCGCGATAATATCATTTTGGGTTGAATGGTGGTCGCTCGGTCGGTCGTTCGCTATCATGCTGATGATTGTGTTATTGCTGTTATTATTGATGTTGTTGTTGTCGTTTTTTTTGCCTTCTTTATGTGGGAAGGGGGATTTAACGTCATTATTGTTATTGATATTGCTGCTGCTGTTCGACGACCAGATCAGTCAGTAGTGTGAGCACGGAAAATTGAGTGTGGGTCGATTGCCGCCTTCGAGGCATTGGAAAATTTGTACCGCGCTGCAACCGCCTCCTCACTCACCAACCACACCTGACCACACAGGTCTGGATCCACCTAGCCCTAGACGTTTTGTGTAGGTTGTAGGTAGCTCACGAGTCTTCTCCATTCCATCTAGGCACAGGCACCGCCATCGTGGCCGTGATTAGTAAAATGACGAACGATAAGCAGAGACACGGGTTTTGCCGATGGAAAGTTTTCGAGGCGTTTGCTCTAGTCAAACAAAGAAAGCTAGATTTCACTTACATATACAAACGCATGTCCTTACGCCTTGCCATGAATGCACGTGAAATCAATTGGAACGAATGGAAGAAGGTAACGAAGGAACGAGGGATTATTCTTGGAAGGATCCTGAACGGCGATCGTTCATCATCGTAACGTGATCGTAATTCATACAACGATGCTTTCTTCCGCTAGGAAAATACCTATACTTTATGGTTTTGAAATGTAGGACATCTGGTAGGATCTCGAAACAGCTGAGACAGCTGGATGTAATTCAAGTGGAACATATGAGCAATCCATCTAGCGGGGTGAGAGTCTTCTCTAGTGAATTCTTGAAGGATTTGCTGGAGGTATGTCTAAGATCGCTTCTAGCATGTAAGTAAGTCACAGTGACTGTGAAAGTGTCACAGGATATATTCCTGAAAGAATCTCAGAACGAGTTTCTGAAGAAATTACTTTGCAGGAGCTATTCTTGAAAGAATTCCAAAATAAATCTGTGGATGAACTCCGTAAAGATTTCTTGGAGATGATTGTCCTGGCTCCAGTATCCCTCTAAAATTGTCTTAAAGCATTCCAATACAAATCGATGGAGGAATTCCTCTAGAAATTTCAAGTATGTAATTCTAAAGTTCTTCAGGTAGTCCTGGAAAAATTCTTTGGTGAATCCCTGGAAAAGATGATGGACGGATTTTTGAAGTTTCCATCCGAACCCCTGAATAAATTTTTGAAAAGATTCCGAGAAGAATTTCTAAAAAAAAGCACTATGTAAAGGAAATTCTGAAGCAATCTCGGAAAAAACTCCAGGAGCAATCCATGAAGGAATTCCTGGAGTAATCCCTGGAGCAACTCCTAGAAGAATCACTGGAGGAACTTCTGGACAAATTCCTAGTGGAGTCCCTGGAGACATTTCTGGAAGAATTTTTGCAAGTATACCTGGAAGAGTTCCTGGAGGAATCGTTGAGAGGAATTCTCTCAGGAATCTCTGGAGGAATTTCTGAAGGAATAATTGGAGGATTTCCTGAAGGCATCCTTGGAGAGAAATTCGTGGACGAATGCCTGAAGCAATCCCTGGATAAATTCCTAGATGAATTCCTAGTGGAGTCTGCAGAGGACTTCTGGAAGGGATCTCTGGTAGATTTCTCGGAGCAACCCCTATATCAATTCCTAGACTAATCTCTGGAGGAATTCCTGGATGAAACCGCGGAGAAATTCTTGCAGGACTACCTGAAGGAGACCCTGGAGAAATTCCTGGAGGAATTCCAGGAAAAAAACATCAAGGACTCGTTGGAGCAATTCCTGGATGAATTCCTGGTGCAAGCCCTTGAAGAAATCCTGAAGGAATCCCTGGACGAATTTCTGAAAGACTCCCTAGAGGAAATCTGGGAGGAATCCCTGGAGAAATTTCCAAGAAACCTCTTGAGGAATTCCTCGTGGAATCCTTAGAGAAATTTCTGAAGAAATTATTGGAAGAATTCCTGGGGAATTTTTGGAAAAATCCCTGTAGGAATTTCTGGAGGAGTCCCTGAAGGAATTTTTGGAGGATCCTCAGGAGGAATGCTTGGAGGAACTTCTGGACAAATTCTTGGAGAAATCCCTAGCGGAAGTCTTGGAGATATTCGATAGAACTTTCCCTAGAGGAATCCCTGAATGAATTCCAGGAGAAATGTGTAGAGGAATTCTGTGAGGAATGCCTGGATAAATTTCTGAAGAAATTGCTAGATAAAATCCAAGAGGAATTCCCAAAAGAATTCCAGGAGAAATTATTGAAGGAATCATCGGAGAAATATCAGGAAGAAACCTATGAGAAATCCCTGGAGAAATTTTTGAAGAAATTCATAGAGGAACTCCCAGAAAAATTTCTGGAGGAATCTGTGAAGGAGACATCCTTGGATAAATTCCTGGAGGGAATTCTGAAAGAATTCCCGGAGAAATTCTTGGAATAATTCCTGAATAAGCTCCGTAGAGGATTTCCTGGCGAAATTTCTGGAGGTATTGCCTTAGGAATTGAAGGAATTCCTGGGGAGTCCCTGAATGAAATCCTGGAGGAATGCCTGAAGGACTCCCTTTAGAAATACTTGGATGAGCTCCTGGAGCTATTCCTGAAGGAATTCCTGGAGGGACACCTGGAGGAATTCCGGAAGACATGCCTGTAGGAATTCTCTAAGAAATTTCTTGAGAAATCTCTAAAGTTCCTGGAGGAATCCCTGCATAAATTCCATGAGAAGTCCCTGGAGGAATGCCTGGAAGAATTCCTTGAAGAACCACTGGAGCACTTTCAGGAGGAATCCCTGGAGGAATTCCTGAAAGAATTCCCGGCGGAATACCTGTAGGAATCTCTGGAGGAATTCCTAGAGGAATCGCTAGAGGAATTCCTAGAATACCCGGACGAATCCCTGTAAGAATTGTTGAGGAATCCCTGCAGGAATTCCCAGAGGAGTCCCGGAAGAATTCCTGGAGAAATTTCTAGAATAATCCCTTGTGGAGCGGACCTGGTGTCATGGTTAGAACACTTGACTATCACGCCGAGGACCTGGGATCGAATCCCACTCCCGACAAACTCGCAAAAATGTGATTTCTTTCTTCGGAAGGGAAGTAAAGCGTGGGTCCCGAGATGAACTAGCCTAGGGCTAAAAATCTCGTTAATACAGATAAAAAAATAAACCCTTCAGTAGTTATTGGAAGAATCCCAGGAAGAATTCCTGAAAAAAATCAAGGATCAACTTCTGATGGAATTCTAGGAGGAGTTTCTGAAGAAATGCCAGGAGGAAGTACTGAAGAAATCGTTCAAATTCCTGAGGAAATCCTGAAGGAATCCTAAAAAGAGTACGTAGAGGAACTCTTAAAGGAATCCCTGTAGCAGTTCCTGAAGGAATCTCTGAAGGAGTTCTTGAAGAAACCCCAGGAGGAATCTTGGAAGCAATCCCAAAAGGAATTTCGTAAGGGAATCTCTAAACAGTTCCCGGAGGAAGTCTTTGATTAATTCCTGGAGGAGTTCCCGAAAAAAACTCCAGGAAAAAATCCTGAAGGAATCCTAAGAAGTGTTCTTGGAGGCATTTGTAAAGCCTGGCAGTTGCTCCTGAAAGGATCACAGAAGGATTTCGCCGGTGAGTCCCTGGAGGAATTTTCGGAAGACTTTGAGAAGAAACTCCATGATGAACCCCCGAAGCGATACCCATGGGGATTCCTTAGGGAATCCCAGGAGAGCTTTCTTAGCGAATTCCAGAGGCGACCATCTGCACCGGCAGGTAGTACCCGTGCGCCAGCTAGGGATTTCCCAAATCCGATCGGAACGAATAGCCCAAACGTGTACCAGACGGCGTGACCCTTTTCAACCCGACAGTTTTAAATTTGAACAAAATTGTGTAACTTGTTGATTAGCGTATCGAGCCCTGAAGATGGTCCAATAGCCGGACCGAAACGTCGGCGATGATAAACAATTAATTAACGCAATTTATCAGACTGCAAGCCGAAATTCTCTAGGAAAAATCAACAGTCATCCAGTCGAATCCTATAATCAAAACATATAGTTAACGAAATTAGAAACAAATCTAAATAAGTCATTTTGATTCCTCAAAACTGCAATGCCGATTTAAATATTTACATATCGAACGCCCATGTCTCTTAAAAGTCATCTCAAGTCAGCTAGCCAGATATCTGGGTTTTGCAAACTAAGCATTATTTGGGGCAACACTTTGAGCGGCATGATGGAACCATGCCGAGCGCGCTAAGTGTTATTGTTACGTAAAGATCGGATGTAAATGTATAGTAGCTACAATGTGCACAGCTTTTAGCGAACCATTCCATTACAATACCCTTTATTGTAGCTGACACACTGTATGGTGCAGGAATGATTTTCACCTAACACCCTATGGTTAGTTTTTATCCGGGTACACACTGATACAATTGGAGATGATGAAGAGAGACTTGTTATTGGAAGCTACACTGGAGTACATGGAACTGCGAATCTCTTAATTTTATCGGGAGCACCCGCATATTTGCCGATATACAGAAGGGCCGCAGGTTCGGCATTGTTAAGCTGCGGGAGGTGTGTTGTGCGGGATAAAAGTTTAGAGATAATCATACAATCTACAGAGCTGCGGCAACAGCTTTTCTAGTGATGTGCGATATTCAGAGGTGCGTGATCGGTTGGTGACCGATCAATGAAAAAATACATGTTGAGGATCAAGGGTTGGTTCTTCAGCTTCAGCATAATCAACGTGCACAGCCTACATTCCGGCAGCACTGGATATACAAGGACGTATTCTACGCGCAGATCGAACGCAAGTACCAGAGCTGCCTAAAACACGACGTCAAGATCATCATAGAAGACACAATGTTCAAGTTAGTTGGTCAGGAGGCGGCAGTTACACCGACAATTGAAAACTTCACCAGCTGACACACGAGAACGACTGATTGAAATCACCGGCTCGTCCAGCACAACCTCCCTTATCCGGTACACATGCAGACCAGCACAGCAGACGGAATCCCAAATCAACCACGTACTGATTAACGAACGGTACTTCTCCGACATCATCGACATCAGGATCTGTGCTGGCGCCAACATCAACTCTGACCAGTTGCTGGTCAACATACGGTACCGACGGCCGCCTGTATAATCGGGAAGCAACAGGATGTTTTCACCGCATACGCGCAGAATCTCGAGGCAACGTTGCCGGACGAGGGCGAGCTCAATCAAGCCCCTCTGGAGGACTGCTGTAGTACGATTAAAGCAGCCAGCCATCAACAACGCAGTTAAGATCAACATTGGGCACGATGAGTGTGGAGAGATTTTTGAAGAGAAGAACGCAACTAGGGCGGTTATGCTGCAGCATGGGACTCGGCAGAACGTGGAATGAATAAAAGAACGCGGAAACTGCAGACCCGCCTCTTCCGGTAGAAAAAAAAGTCTCCTGGAAAAAGCGGAGTGTGAACCAATGGGACTGCTGTGCCGTTCACAAGAAAAACGGAAGTTTCAACGGACGGACGTGAGATGATCGAAAAGTGTAAGCAGAACTACGACGAACACCTTAATGGTGCGGAGAGCGTTGACATGCAGGACTAAGGCAACAGGAGAAATGGCTACGTCAGTACAGTAGGGATCAACAACGAGTCAACTCCCACATCCCAGGATCCTATCCAGCCAGTATCTCAAGACAAATAAGTCAGCTGGAAAGGATGGTATTGACGCTGAACTCATTAAGATGGGCCCGAACAGCTCCAGGAGGAGTGGAAGAAGCGGTACCCCAGCCCCATCTACGAGAAAGGTGACAACTTGGAGTGTGAGAACTTCCGAGCGATCACAATTCTGAATGCCGCCTAGAAAGTGATATTCCAGATCATCTTCCGTCGTCATTCAACCAAAGTAAATGAGTTCGTGGGAAGTAACCAAGGTGGCCTCGACAACGGGCCAGATAACGGACCAGATCTTCACCGTGCGGCAAATCCTCCAAATACCGCCGCGAATACGAGGTCCCAAAGCATTTGGAACAGTGGCGAAACTCCGTGTGGGACGTGAAGCAGCAAAGGATGGACTGATGGTGAACGCGCGCGTCAAAAACAAGGCAAGCCTAGACAGCAGTGTTACGAGAGACGGGAACACTTTCGGGGTGGTGGAGCACTTCGTCTAATTTGAATCCTTATTGATGGCAGACAACTACGTTAGCCTTGAGCTGCCTTGAGTTACGAAGGCGCATCATCAGTGAAAGTCGGACTATGGGCTCCCAAAGAAACTGAGGTCTAAAAAGATTTACCCTCGCATTGAATGTACCATGTACAAGACGCTGATAAGACCGTTGGTTCTCTACGGGCACCTGGATTCAGCTTGAGGAGGACAAGCACTCGAAGTGTTCGAGCGTCGGGTGCTCAACAATCTTTGGTGGTGTGCTGAAGGACAGTGTTCTTTTTTTCCTTCTAAACCATAGGGGGATAAATCTGCTCAACAGACACCCTAACAGGAAGGTTAGGGTAGTGTGGGGTTAAGGCCGTCTTCTACAACACTAGTAAAAGCCAGAACTACTCTCTCCTCGACCCAATAAACACATTCCTATGGTCACCAAACCCTACGTCTCTCCGGAACCACCAAGAAGGTATTGCTTCGGAGAGGGGCTAGTGCATATCGCACCCACAAGGTTAGCTGCGTAGCCTAGCAGCAACGAACATCGATAGCTCGCTCTGGAGAGTCCATCACGGTAACATGCTGGCGCTTAGCCATTTTTTCGAGTGGTCCTCACCACTCCCTTTGTCCTCGGAAGGCGGGCAGGGTCAACCCCGCCCGCGCCCAACTGCTTTGCAGACATCAAGAACTGATGCCCACGTGCAACCCGATCTGACCTGCTGAAAGCAAGGGTATCACTACTCTTCAGGCCCTATCAGCTGCACCAGAAGGTTGTTGACAGAAGTGCCTCGACCCTTGCCGGGGACCCCTTACCAACCGCGGGCTCGGATCCAACCCAGTAGACCGACGCCACGACAGCACCGCTACCGGGACTTCCTCTCTGCGGCCACTTAATCGCTGTAAAGGTCGATCTCGACCGCAGGGCACCGGTATGACCAACGAAGCCGACTTCGAACCCCTGGACCACCTCTTGTACTGCATCTGGACTAGCCATTCTCCGAGTCCACGCGCCACCTCCTCTGTAGCTCCCAGACGATATGGGTAATAGCCGTTGGCAAGCATGCGAAAACGCGGGCACACGAACAAAACGTGTTCCGCCAATTCCTCTAAACCATTTCACACTGGGCATTCGGGAGAATCCGCATGTCCGAAACGGTGTAGGTACTGTCGGAAGCAACCATGACCTGTAAGGACCTGTGTCAGGTGGAATGTAACTTCCCCATGGCGCCTATTAATCCAACTATCTACCCTCGGTATCAACCTATGGATCACCTTCCTTTGGTGGAACTGTCCCACGCGCGCTGCCATTTGACCATAGAGGCTATCCTGGCAGTCCGGCGTATGCCTCTTGTGCCGCGCATTTCGAAGCACTCCATGTCCTTACTGATAAAAATGCTGATAGGCACCATACCATTAATGACGCAGAGAGCATCGTGTGACACGGTACGGTACGCGCTCGCAATCCTCAGGCACATAAGCCTGTAAGTACTTTCCAGCTTCCGTCGGTAGCATTCAGTACGCAGCGCGGTGCCCCACGCCGGGACAGTGTGTGGCGGCGAAATGGACCACGAGCTCGCTGCACTTTACGCCGATCCGATCCTAGGCATGTGGAAGGTGGCGAAGGCTAGAAGGTTATCATGGGCAGGGAATAATGTGAGATAACCTGACAACAACCCTGCAAAGCTGGTGTTCGCAAAAGATCCGGATGGTACAAGAAGACCTGGAGCCACAGCTGTAAAGGCGTGGGTGTTCAGTATGACCATGCTGAGGGTAACGGATTCGATTCCCGAATGGTCCAGGAACATTTCGTAAAAGTACACAGATCGAAAAACGAGTGTAACATTCTGTGACATATCGTCGGTTTCCTGCAATAGGGGCACAACTCAAAATTTGTTATTTCTGAGATTTTGATGGCAAATGATGAAAAACTATGTAAACTATCTGTTCGTGCTAGTGGCTGGACTAGCAGGTTCTTTAGGGGCGACATTTCATAAGACGAATGAGACACATATGAACACTTCACATTTTATTTAGGTACATGTCTCGTGATACAAATTAATCTACGTTGTGTTTATAACTGAACTGAGATGATGTGGTAGAACAATGGACAGTTGCACTCGTATAGCTACAATGGGCTCAGCTCCGGTAGATAACGGCGAAGGCGACAGTGTTGTCCAAACACTATCATTTCACAAAGACCCGTTCCGAAATTCGTTGAGAAACGCGAGATTTGGGCATTTTCACCAATTTTCCGTAATAAAGGCACAACTCAAAATCAATCAACTTTTTCAATAGTCGTTGAAAAATAGTAATCCGAAATTCATGAAACAGATAGTCCTTCAGTCCCTTCCCATGATACAACAATCAAAATTCGATAACTTTTGTCAAATGATGAGAGAAATAAGTGAACTTGCAGGAGGTGCTTCAAGATTGCCAATTTTCAAACGCTCATACAGAAAATTCACATTTTTTGAGTTGTGCCCCTATTGCAGGAAACCGACGATATGTGTACATAATTGGAGCGTGGGGAATCACAGATAATGTAAAAGTCATATACAATGTAAATATAATGTAAAAGTCATGAAATATCATGTAAACTTCCATTATATGTCATGCAATTCAGTATTCAGTGTTTACATGACAAATAACACAAATTTACATGATATATCATGTAAACCATCACAACACTAAGTTTACATGACGTGTTAATCTCATTATTTTTATCTGTGTTATTTCCTTATCTTCTTTGGGTATAGAGTATCTTCGTGCCTGCCACACGATAAACACAAGCAAAAATGGTCATTGGCAGTTCTCAGTTAATAACTATAGAAGTGCTCATAGAACACTGAGTTGAGAAGCAGACTTTGTCCGTCCCAGTGGCGACGTTACGTCAAGAAGAATAATACGAAGAATATGTATGCATGTAGTTTTATAACTAAGCCGTAGAACGATGCATATATGCATCCTAAATGTGTTTTATAGTTCATTCATGTGGTGATCAACTACGTTATTCGAATTCCGCGTCGAGTTCGTACCGCGCGTCGCCGTTGAGACTGCGAGAAAATAAAAACGCTAGCTTTTGCTGGATTACCCTGCGATGTTAAACACTGTGGTGGTAGTAACGACCCAGTCCGCGATGGTGAGCTTGTTCCATATTATTTAAAAATTAACACAATTATGCGACTTAAGGTCCCATCAGACGTGACAAATATTCGGCCAAACAAGCCCGTTAAACGATCAACACAACGTGAATCATATTCAATGGCAAATATTTGACATAATGACAAACAGTTCTCATTCAAAAATGGTAATTGGGATAAAAAATAGTTTAAGTGGGGGCCAAAAATGTTCATCGTGGGAGATTTAAGTTATTTGACATGATTAGGAACTAAAAAGTTATATGAATCTTTGGGATCTTTGGACAACTGGATATTCCATCCGGAAAACAGCTAAGAATTAAGTATAAGAGTATGCTGGTTACCTGAGGAGAAGACGATGATTTCGGAGAGATCGAAAGAAATAAAGGGGTCACAGGAAAGAAGCTGTGGATTCTAGCAGTAAGCTAGCAGTAATTGTAGGATAGGACTGAGGAGGACAAAAAGCTGGAGTTCTTAAGGGCAAGTTGTCTGCGATGTGAAAAAAACTGGCAATTCTTCATGTCGGGAGTCATTAAAGGAGTGTTGAACTCTTGGCACAAGATAACAATTCTAGGAATTCCTATAAATATACCTTTAAGAAGCCCCCAAACATGTCGAATAATTTTTCCCCCAGTGACTGACAGTTGACACTGAGGAAGACTGTAAGTGGTAGTCGAAGTACGCATACGTGTCAAACAAAGGACATTCGACAGTTGGCGATGATAAAGGAAGACCTGAGCGAATATCAGATAGCCAAATGTCAGCTTGGCAGGCATCGCATTCAATATGGACATAAAAGTTCTGTGACGTCAACGTTTTGATGAAATTTGCGCGATGATTTGCTAAATATGTATTTGGAATAAGAGTTAGATTTCAGTAATGATCTGTGAGTAATGATCATGAAAAATATTAATACCTGTTGTTATAATTTGAAGTGTTTTGAAGTGTTACTATGCCAATACAATAAATATTCTTGTTGTTCGTGTACATACCTGTAAAAGAGAAAAGAAAAATAATCGCAGTTAGTATTGATTATTTGATATTGATATTTAATAATTATTAAATTGATTAAAGGATAACAAACAAATTCTGTTGTACTTAGCACTTTCACTATAAATTATTTCATGAAATAAATGTTGAGCCTTTCCGAGTAACTCGAGGAAACAACTGCAAGGCTTTCCAAATTAACCAAGAAAGGTTTTCCACAGCTACAGGAGAAATTATTCTAAGCTGCTCGAGGAAGATTTTTCACAACTCTACAGAAGCATTTCCTAGCTTCATGAGAAAGCCATTTCTCAGCTTCATGAGAAAGGTTTTTCAATCTTCCCGGAGAAGCCTATTCAAGCTTCACAGATAAGCCTTTGCATTATTCGTGGCTAAACCTTACCAAACTTCATGATAAAGGCTTTCCAAAATTCCCAAAAGGAAGTCTTTCCACGCTCTTCTGGAAATCCATTCCAAACTTCCTAAGGATCCTTTTTTAAAAATCCAAAGAGAAGGTTTCCCAAATATCTTGAGGAAGGCTTACCAAGCTTCCCGGGGAGAAGACTGCAGAGCTTCACGAGGCAAAGCTTCCTGAGGAGGCTTTTTCAAGGAAGTCTTTCCAAGCTTCCCGAAAAAGCCTTTCCAAGCTTCCTGGATAAGCCTTTGCAAATTTTTCGAGATAGTTTTGACAAGCTTCCCAGGGAAGCCTTTGAAAGCTTCCCGGGGAAGCATCTCCAAGGTTGCCTTTGCAAGCTTCCCGAGGAAACCTTCGCAAGCTTCCCGAGGAAGCCTTCGCAAGCTTCCCGAGGAAGCCTTCGCAAGCTTCCCGAGGAAGCCTTCGCAAGCTTCCCGAGGAAGCCTTCGCAAGCTTCCCGAGGAAGCCTTCGCAAGCTTCCCGAGGAAGCCTTCACAAGCTTCCCGAGGAAGCCTTCGCAAGCTTCCCGAGGAAGCCTTCGCAAGCTTCCCGAGGAAGCCTTCGCAAGCTTCCCGAGGAAGCCTTCGCAAGCTTCCCGAGGAAGCCTTCGCAAGCTTCCCGAGGAAGCCTTCGCAAGCTTCCCGAGGAAGCCTTCGCAAGCTTCCCGAGGAAGCCTTCGCAAGCTTCCCGAGGAAGCCTTCGCAAGCTTCCCGAGGAAGCCTTCGCAAGCTTCCTGAGGAAGCTTTTCAAGCTTGCCGAAGAAGCGTTTTCAAGCTTCTCGAGGAAGCCTTTCCAAGCCTTCTGAGAAACGCTTTCCCAATTTTCTGGAGAAGCTTTCCAAACTCCTCGTTAAAGCCTGTTCAAGCCCTCTGGGAAGCCATCCCGTGCTACCCGAGGAAGGCATTTCAAACTTCCTCGGGAAGTTCATGGTCCAAGCGTTTTGGAGAACCATTTCAAAGTTTTCTGGTGGAGCCTTTACAAGCTTCCTGGTGGAAAATATTCAAGTTTATTGAAGGAGCTTTTCGAAGCTTTTCGGGAAATCCTTTCCAAGCTTTTCGGGGAAGCCTTTCCAAGCTACCTGAGGAAGTTTTTTCAAGCTTCCCGGCCAAGTTTTTCCTAGCTCCTTGAGGAAGCCAAGCTCTTCGGGGAAGACTTTCCAAGTTTCTCGTATGGAAGCCTTTTCTGAGGAAGTCTTTCAAAGCTTCCGCATGAAGGCATATCAAGCATAATCTTTTCTATAATTCAAATAACAGGATGTTTGTCCGGCTCAGGCGTCAGGAGACATGACGAAACAGAGGAATGGTTGTGTTTTCTTCTTTGATTGGAAAAATTAACAAGTACCATCGATTGTACTGAAATAAGAGATACCAAATTAGATTGTAAAATTTTCTGATTGCTTCAGTATAACTTCAGTATGCAATAATTAAATATCTGAACAGCACATTAGACAAGATTACATTTTTTATTGAAATAAACTTTAATTAGAAATTTCGAAACTCTGACAGCCATTTGCACGGCTTTTACTTGCACACCGAGTGATGAAGGTGATTGCAACCCCCACCCCACCGGTTCGGCTCGCCTTCGGTCGCTTTTTCAGTGAGTGAGTAGTTTAATGACAAGAGTTGCGGCAATGTTGCCGCACTTGAGCATCAATCTAACTAACCCACCACCAACGACATCGACAACGCTGACTGACGACAATCAGTTTGTTAGTCACTATAGACTAGAGGTATACAGCTCACACTAGTAGTTGCAGAGTTTAGGGGCCTCCGAAAGCGACCATCTAGCCAGCTCTAGCGCAACACCTTTTGATGGTCGGTTCCGTTCATTTCTGCGTCTTTTTCCTTCGGTGGTTTTCTTCTTCATTTGCGTGTCGGTCGATTCTGGCCGGGCGCACTATATAACAAACATGTATACACCTCTCGATATGCAGCAAAGCAACACACCTTGGGAAAGAAAAAAGTTGCTGAAAGCGCAGAGTCAGTTCAAGGGGGACCCCGAAATGATGAAAATTGCAGATACAACAGCAGCAGTCAGTAGTCGGTGGCAGGCAGCGCAAATTTTGCCACACTTCCATTTCCCTTTCTCATTTTGCTCCAGTGCCAGTTTCCAGGCTAAAAAATTTCGATCGTCTTCTTCTCTTTTTTCCCTGGATTCGCGCGCTCTCTCTCTCTCTGTTTCTCCCGGTGTGGTATAATAACGTTCAAGTTCGTTTCGCTTCTTCAAATCTTCCTTCTATTATTGTGGCATTATTTTCTGTTATCGTTGGCGGCACTGTATGCGCCTGTTTTCGCCTTACGTCAACATATTTTCTCATTTTTTTATTTATTACATATGCGCGCGCGAAGGAGTTTTAATAACACACCGAACACGGGGGTGCACAGTAAAAAAACTTGTTGAAGATCGCCAAATTTGTCAACTTGGTGAAATGACAGAGAGTAATGAAGCGTGGCTCCCACTCCGAGGACCTGTGTTCGAATCTCAGGAGGGGTACGGGTTGGTATTATGTGAGGACTTTTTTACTGTGTCCCGAACCGGCAGTGATGTTCACCGCATTTCTCTGCTCCTCTGACTGGTTCCCATTTCCCTCTTGTTTCGATTTCTCAGTTCATCGGTGTGTCGTTGGTTGCTTTGCTGCGCTGGTTGGTGGTGACTGACGACACGATTATAAGGAGGAATGGAACGATGGATTTTTTTCTCTTTTCGGAGACACGGGGAAGGCGAGAGATCCGCGGGGACGAGGTACGCGGTACGGGGTACGAGATGGAGATGGTATAAAGGATTTTATGGGTTACCCTGTGTGTGTCTTTCGAGCGATGAGGTTTTTTTCGTTTGCGATGGCAGCCAGTGATAGCCACAGCAAAGCTTTTTGTGCAAAATCTCCGAATAGTTAGATTGATGGAGTTTCATCGATTTACACTGTTCAGAACTGACCATTTCAATGATGCTAAATGATGGATGTATGTTAAGGTCAAACGTGGATCGCCACTCCGGCACCTCAAGGATTTTAAGAAAACTTCTAGAGATTTTATCTAGAAGGTGCACCGTTTACTAAACATTTCACTAAAAGTTTCCATTGATATTATTTAAAGTTTTCTGTGTCTTTCTCTCAACATGTTTCTAAAAAAATCAAAAGTTTTTGTATATGGATTTTTTTTAATTTTAGAAACTTTTCTGTAAGTTGCTTCCCCAGGAAGCTTGCAAAGGCTTCCCCCGGGAAGCTTGCAAAGGCTTCCCCCGGGAAGCTTGCAAAGGCTCCCCCCGGGAAGCTTGCAAAGGCTTCCCCCGGGAAGCTTGCAAAGGCTTCCCCCGGGAAGCTTGCAAAGGCTTCCCCCGGGAAGCTTGCAAAGGCTTCCCCCGGGAAGCTTGCAAAGGCTTCCCCCGGGAAGCTTGCAAAGGCTTCCCCCGGGAAGCTTGCAAAGGCTTCCCCCGGGAAGCTTGCAAAGGCTTCCCCCGGGAAGCTTGCAAAGGCTTCCCCCGGGAAGCTTGCAAAGGCTTCCCCCGGGAAGCTTGCAAAGGCTTCCCCCGGGAAGCTTGCAAAGGCTTCCCCCGGGAAGCCTGCAAAGGCTTCCCCCGGGAAGCCTGCAAAGGCTTCCCCCGGGAAGCTTGCAAAGGCTTCCCCCGGGAAGCTTGCAAAGGCTTCCCCCGGGAAGCTTGCAAAGGCTTCCCCCGGGAAGCTTGCAAAGGCTTCCCCCGGGAAGCTTGCAAAGGCTTCCCCCGGGAAGCTTGCAAAGGCTTCCCCCGGGAAGCTTGCAAAGGCTTCCCCCGGGAAGCTTGCAAAGGCTTCCCCCGGGAAGCTTGCAAAGGCTTCCCCCGGGAAGCTTGCAAAGGCTTCCCCCGGGAAGCTTGCAAAGGCTTCCCCCGGGAAGCTTGCAAAGGCTTCCCCCGGGAAGCTTGCAAAGGCTTCCCCCGGGAAGCTTGCAAAGGCTTCCCCCGGGAAGCTTGCAAAGGCTTCCTCCGGGAAGCTTGCAAAGGCTTCCTCCGGGAAGCTTGCAAAGGCTTCCTCCGGGAAGCTTGCAAAGGCTTCCTCCGGGAAGCTTGCAAAGGCTTCCTCCGGGAAGCTTGCAAAGGCTTCCTCCGGGAAGCTTGCAAAGGCTTCCTCCGGGAAGCTTGCAAAGGCTTCCTCCGGGAAGCTTGCAAAGGCTTCCTCCGGGAAGCTTGCAAAGGCTTCCTCCGGGAAGCTTGCAAAGGCTTCCTCCGGGAAGCTTGCAAAGGCTTCCTCCGGGAAGCTTGCAAAGGCTTCCTCCGGGAAGCTTGCAAAGGCTTCCTCCGGGAAGCTTGCAAAGGCTTCCTCCGGGAAGCTTGCAAAGGCTTCCTCCGGGAAGCTTGCAAAGGCTTCCTCCGGGAAGCTTGCAAAGGCTTCCTCCGGGAAGCTTGCAAAGGCTTCCTCCGGGAAGCTTGCAAAGGCTTCCTCCGGGAAGCTTGCAAAGGCTTCCTCCGGGAAGCTTGCAAAGGCTTCCTCCGGGAAGCTTGCAAAGGCTTCCTCCGGGAAGCTTGCAAAGGCTTCCTCCGGGAAGCTTGCAAAGGCTTCCTCCGGGAAGCTTGCAAAGGCTTCCTCCGGGAAGCTTGCAAAGGCTTCCTCCGGGAAGCTTGCAAAGGCTTCCTCCGGGAAGCTTGCAAAGGCTTCCTCCGGGAAGCTTGCAAAGGCTTCCTCCGGGAAGCTTGCAAAGGCTTCCTCCGGGAAGCTTGCAAAGGCTTCCTCCGGGAAGCTTGCAAAGGCTTCCTCCGGGAAGCTTGCAAAGGCTTCCTCCGGGAAGCTTGCAAAGGCTTCCTCCGGGAAGCTTGCAAAGGCTTCCTCCGGGAAGCTTGCAAAGGCTTCCTCCGGGAAGCTTGCAAAGGCTTCCTCCGGGAAGCTTGCAAAGGCTTCCTCCGGGAAGCTTGCAAAGGCTTCCTCCGGGAAGCTTGCAAAGGCTTCCTCCGGGAAGCTTGCAAAGGCTTCCTCCGGGAAGCTTGCAAAGGCTTCCTCCGGGAAGCTTGCAAAGGCTTCCTCCGGGAAGCTTGCAAAGGCTTTCTCCGGGAAGCTTGCAAAGGCTTCCTCCGGGAAGCTTGCAAAGGCTTCCTCCGGGAAGCTTGCAAAGGCTTCCTCCGGGAAGCTTGCAAAGGCTTCCTCCGGGAAGCTTGCAAAGGCTTCCTCCGGGAAGCTTGCAAAGGCTTCCTCCGGGAAGCTTGCAAAGGCTTCCTCCGGGAAGCTTGCAAAGGCTTCCTCCGGGAAGCTTGCAAAGGCTTCCTCCGGGAAGCTTGCAAAGGCTTCCTCCGGGAAGCTTGCAAAGGCTTCCTCCGGGAAGCTTGCAAAGGCTTCCTCCGGGAAGCTTGCAAAGGCTTCCTCCGGGAAGCTTGCAAAGGCTTCCTCCGGGAAGCTTGCAAAGGCTTCCTCCGGGAAGCTTGCAAAGGCTTCCTCCGGGAAGCTTGCAAAGGCTTCCTCCGGGAAGCTTGCAAAGGCTTCCTCCGGGAAGCTTGCAAAGGCTTCCTCCGGGAAGCTTGCAAAGGCTTCCTCCGGGAAGCTTGCAAAGGCTTCCTCCGGGAAGCTTGCAAAGGCTTCCTCCGGGAAGCTTGCAAAGGCTTCCTCCGGGAAGCTTGCAAAGGCTTCCTCCGGGAAGCTTGCAAAGGCTTCCTCCGGGAAGCTTGCAAAGGCTTCCTCCGGGAAGCTTGCAAAGGCTTCCTCCGGGAAGCTTGCAAAGGCTTCCTCCGGGAAGCTTGCAAAGGCTTCCTCCGGGAAGCTTGCAAAGGCTTCCTCCGGGAAGCTTGCAAAGGCTTCCTCCGGGAAGCTTGCAAAGGCTTCCTCCGGGAAGCTTGCAAAGGCTTCCTCCGGGAAGCTTGCAAAGGCTTCCTCCGGGAAGCTTGCAAAGGCTTCCTCCGGGAAGCTTGCAAAGGCTTCCTCCGGGAAGCTTGCAAAGGCTTCCTCCGGGAAGCTTGCAAAGGCTTCCTCCGGGAAGCTTGCAAAGGCTTCCTCCGGGAAGCTTGCAAAGGCTTCCTCCGGGAAGCTTGCAAAGGCTTCCTCCGGGAAGCTTGCAAAGGCTTCCTCCGGGAAGCTTGCAAAGGCTTCCTCCGGGAAGCTTGCAAAGGCTTCCTCGGGAAGCTTGCAAAGGCTTCCTCGGGAAGCTTGCAAAGGCTTCCTCGGGAAGCTTGCAAAGGCTTCCTCGGGAAGCTTGCAAAGGCTTCCTCGGGAAGCTTGCAAAGGCTTCCTCGGGAAGCTTGCAAAGGCTTCCTCGGGAAGCTTGCAAAGGCTTCCTCGGGAAGCTTGCAAAGGCTTCCTCGGGAAGCTTGCAAAGGCTTCCTCGGGAAGCTTGCAAAGGCTTCCTCGGGAAGCTTGCAAAGGCTTCCTCGGGAAGCTTGCAAAGGCTTCCTCGGGAAGCTTGCAAAGGCTTCCTCGGGAAGCTTGCAAAGGCTTCCTCGGGAAGCTTGCAAAGGCTTCCTCGGGAAGCTTGCAAAGGCTTCCTCGGGAAGCTTGCAAAGGCTTCCTCGGGAAGCTTGCAAAGGCTTCCTCGGGAAGCTTGCAAAGGCTTCCTCTGGAAGCTTGCAAAGGCTTCCTCGGGAAGCTTGCAAAGGCTTCCTCGGGAAGCTTGCAAAGGCTTCCTCGGGAAGCTTGCAAAGGCTTCCTCGGGAAGCTTGCAAAGGCTTCCTCGGGAAGCTTGCAAAGGCTTCCTCGGGAAGCTTGCAAAGGCTTCCTCGGGAAGCTTGCAAAGGCTTCCTCGGGAAGCTTGCAAAGGCTTCCTCGGGAAGCTTGCAAAGGCTTCCTCGGGAAGCTTGGAAAGGCTTCCTCGGGAAGCTTGGAAAGGCTTCCTCGGGAAGCTTGGAAAGGCTTCCTCGGGAAGCTTGCAAAGGCTTTCTCGGGAAGCTTGCAAAGGCTTTCTCGGGAAGCTTGCAAAGGCTTCCTCGGGAAGCTTGCAAAGGCTTCCTCGGGAAGCTTGCAAAGGCTTCCTCGGGAAGCTTGCAAAGGCTTCCTCGGGAAGCTTGCAAAGGCTTCCTCGGGAAGCTTGCAAAGGCTTCCTCGGGAAGCTTGCAAAGGCTTCCTCGGGAAGCTTGCAAAGGCTTCCTCGGGAAGCTTGCAAAGGCTTCCTC
This sequence comes from Aedes albopictus, assembly GCF_035046485.1. Taxonomy (NCBI): domain Eukaryota; kingdom Metazoa; phylum Arthropoda; class Insecta; order Diptera; family Culicidae; genus Aedes; species Aedes albopictus. Next base: position 72,713,560 of record NC_085136.1, on the reverse strand, counting down.
GGGAAGCTTGCAAAGGCTTCCTCGGGAAGCTTGCAAAGGCTTCCTCGGGAAGCTTGCAAAGGCTTCCTCGGGAAGCTTGCAAAGGCTTCCTCGGGAAGCTTGCAAAGGCTTCCTCGGGAAGCTTGCAAAGGCTTCCTCGGGAAGCTTGCAAAGGCTTCCTCGGGAAGCTTGCAAAGGCTTCCTCGGGAAGCTTGCAAAGGCTTCCTCGGGAAGCTTGGAAAGGCTTCCTCGGGAAGCTTGGAAAGGCTTCCTCGGGAAGCTTGGAAAGGCTTCCTCGGGAAGCTTGCAAAGGCTTTCTCGGGAAGCTTGCAAAGGCTTTCTCGGGAAGCTTGCAAAGGCTTTCTCGGGAAGCTTGCAAAGGCTTTCTCGGGAAGCTTGCAAAGGCTTCCTCGGGAAGCTTGCAAAGGCTTCCTCGGGAAGCTTGCAAAGGCTTCCTCGGGAAGCTTGCAAAGGCTTCCTCGGGAAGCTTGCAAAGGCTTCCTCGGGAAGCTTGCAAAGGCTTCCTCGGGAAGCTTGCAAAGGCTTCCTCGGGAAGCTTGCAAAGGCTTCCTCGGGAAGCTTGCAAAGGCTTCCTCGGGAAGCTTGCAAAGGCTTCCTCGGGAAGCTTGCAAAGGCTTCCTCGGGAAGCTTGCAAAGGCTTCCTCGGGAAGCTTGCAAAGGCTTCCTCGGGAAGCTTGCAAAGGCTTCCTCGGGAAGCTTGCAAAGGCTTCCTCGGGAAGCTTGCAAAGGCTTCCTCGGGAAGCTTGCAAAGGCTTCCTCGGGAAGCTTGCAAAGGCTTCCTCGGGAAGCTTGCAAAGGCTTCCTCGGGAAGCTTGCAAAGGCTTCCTCGGGAAGCTTGCAAAGGCTTCCTCGGGAAGCTTGCAAAGGCTTCCTCGGGAAGCTTGCAAAGGCTTCCTCGGGAAGCTTGCAAAGGCTTCCTCGGGAAGCTTGCAAAGGCTTCCTCGGGAAGCTTGCAAAGGCTTCCTCGGGAAGCTTGCAAAGGCTTCCTCGGGAAGCTTGCAAAGGCTTCCTCGGGAAGCTTGCAAAGGCTTCCTCGGGAAGCTTGCAAAGGCTTCCTCGGGAAGCTTGCAAAGGCTTCCTCGGGAAGCTTGCAAAGGCTTCCTCGGGAAGCTTGCAAAGGCTTCCTCGGGAAGCTTGCAAAGGCTTCCTCGGGAAGCTTGCAAAGGCTTCCTCGGGAAGCTTGCAAAGGCTTCCTCGGGAAGCTTGCAAAGGCTTCCTCGGGAAGCTTGCAAAGGCTTCCTCGGGAAGCTTGCAAAGGCTTCCTCGGGAAGCTTGCAAAGGCTTCCTCGGGAAGCTTGCAAAGGCTTCCTCGGGAAGCTTGCAAAGGCTTCCTCGGGAAGCTTGCAAAGGCTTCCTCGGGAAGCTTGCAAAGGCTTCCTCGGGAAGCTTGCAAAGGCTTCCTCGGGAAGCTTGCAAAGGCTTCCTCGGGAAGCTTGCAAAGGCTTCCTCGGGAAGCTTGCAAAGGCTTCCTCGGGAAGCTTGCAAAGGCTTCCTCGGGAAGCTTGCAAAGGCTTCCTCGGGAAGCTTGCAAAGGCTTCCTCGGGAAGCTTGCAAAGGCTTCCTCGGGAAGCTTGCAAAGGCTTCCTCGGGAAGCTTGCAAAGGCTTCCTCGGGAAGCTTGCAAAGGCTTCCTCGGGAAGCTTGCAAAGGCTTCCTCGGGAAGCTTGCAAAGGCTTCCTCGGGAAGCTTGCAAAGGCTTCCTCGGGAAGCTTGCAAAGGCTTCCTCGGGAAGCTTGCAAAGGCTTCCTCGGGAAGCTTGCAAAGGCTTCCTCGGGAAGCTTGCAAAGGCTTCCTCGGGAAGCTTGCAAAGGCTTCCTCGGGAAGCTTGCAAAGGCTTCCTCGGGAAGCTTGCAAAGGCTTCCTCGGGAAGCTTGCAAAGGCTTCCTCGGGAAGCTTGCAAAGGCTTCCTCGGGAAGCTTGCAAAGGCTTCCTCGGGAAGCTTGCAAAGGCTTCCTCGGGAAGCTTGCAAAGGCTTCCTCGGGAAGCTTGCAAAGGCTTCCTCGGGAAGCTTGCAAAGGCTTCCTCGGGAAGCTTGCAAAGGCTTCCTCGGGAAGCTTGCAAAGGCTTCCTCGGGAAGCTTGCAAAGGCTTCCTCGGGAAGCTTGCAAAGGCTTCCTCGGGAAGCTTGCAAAGGCTTCCTCGGGAAGCTTGCAAAGGCTTCCTCGGGAAGCTTGCAAAGGCTTCCTCGGGAAGCTTGGAAAGGCTTCCTCGGGAAGCTTGGAAAGGCTTCCTCGGGAAGCTTGGAAAGGCGTCCTCGGGAAGTTTGGAAAGGCTTCCTCGGGAAGCTTGGAAAGGCTTCCTCGGGAAGCTTGGAAAGGCTTTCTCGGGAAGCTTGGAAAGGCTTCCTCGGGAAGCTTGGAAAGGCTTCCTCGGGAAGCTTGGAAAGGCTTCCTCGGGAAGCTTGGAAAGGCTTCCTCGGGAAGCTTGGAAAGGCTTCCTCGGGAAGCTTGGAAAGGCTTCCTCGGGAAGCTTGGAAAGGCTTCCTCGGGAAGCTTGGAAAGGCTTCCTCGGGAAGCTTGGAAAGGCTTCCTCGGTAAGCTTGGAAAGGCTTCCTCGGGAAGCTTGGAAAGGCTTCCTCGGGAAGCTTGGAAAGGCTTCCTCGGGAAGCTTGGAAAGGCTTCCTCGGGAAGCTTGGAAAGGCTTCCTCGGGAAGCTTGGAAAGGCTTCCTCGGGAAGCTTGGAAAGGCTTCCTCGGGAAGCTTGGAAAGGCTTCCTCGGGAAGCTTGGAAAGGCTTCCTCGGGAAGCTTGGAAAGGCTTCCTCGGGAAGCTTGGAAAGGCTTCCTCGGGAAGCTTGGAAAGGCTTCCTCGGGAAGCTTGGAAAGGCTTCCTCGGGAAGCTTGGAAAGGCTTCCTCGGGAAGCTTGGAAAGGCTTCCTCGGGAAGCTTGGAAAGGCTTCCTCGGGAAGCTTGGAAAGGCTTCCTCGGGAAGCTTGGAAAGGCTTCCTCGGGAAGCTTGGAAAGGCTTCCTCGGGAAGCTTGGAAAGGCTTCCTCGGGAAGCTTGGAAAGGCTTCCTCGCGAAGCTTGGAAAGGCTTCCTCGGGAAGCTTCGAAAGGCTTCCTCGGGAAGCTTGGAAAGGCTTCCCTTGAAAGCTTAGAAAGGCTACTTCGGGAAGCTTGGACTGGTTTCTTCGGGAAACTTGAAAAGTCTTCAGGAGGAACTATATGTCCAGCACACTCTAGTCTGCCCGATTAGATCATTAGACCTTACAATAAATTTTCGACCTTATTGTACAAATCGAGTCAAAAGAATCCATACCACAAACTTGATTTATTCAATGCAGCCAACTTTCCAGAGTAGGTACATAACCGAAATCTAGAAATTGTACACCAGAGAAAATCGATTCTGGATTCCGTGTTCGACTCGCCCACGCGTCGGGTTTTCTCCTCTTTGTCTTTAAAATAGAAACCACCTACCAACTCAGCTAGCAGCGGAAGGCATCGGAAATGATTTCTAACCTACAAAATAGCAACGGGTCGTCGGTCGTCGTCGCCACAAATGGTGAAATCGATGACGATGGCTGTTGTTGTTGCTAGGGACGGCGAGATGAGATGAGATCGGTTGGACGGATGATGATGATGATGATGCTTTCCATAGGTGATGCTGATGTCGATGACGATGATGGTACTACCTTCGACATTCCAGAGTGGAGGTTCGCCATTGCTCGTTTCGTGCATTTCCTTCCCCTCGCCCGGATTTCCAAACTCACTGCCCCGTTCATCATAGTGCTGATTGCGTCGAAGTTGCAGCTCTCCAGAGATCCACCGACTGCCTCTTTTGGCGAGAAGCGTATGAAAATAAATAGATGATGAGCCACCCAAAGTGAACGTGCTGCCGCGTGACGTTCTTCAGGTACTCGGTTTTCTGTGTGTGTGGTGGTAGTCAGCTCGCCCTAGGTATGACGGTGGTGGGTGATGGTTGTTGTTGGTACACAATAAGCTAAAATAGTCTCCTGCGCTGCCCCATCAATGAACTTTCGTGACCAAGAGCCAGCAAGTAGCAGCTGGGGTTCAGCAAATACGCTTATCACCATCGCCGCCACCAGCACTCCGAAGCGGCTCAGTCATAACCGTCAGTGTTCGAGTTGTGAGTCTCTTGCTCTGTGTGTGCAACTCTGTTGGGTGGTACTTTGATTTGGGTCATAACGCGCTCTTGTTCCATCCGTCGTCGTCATGCAACAATTCTAATTTTATTATATATTCGATTCTGCATGGGAAGCACGGTCCCAATTATAAATAAGCTGTTCGGACGATTTCCGTCCGAAAATAGCAACGCTTCCGAGTAAGGGGGGAACTTTCGTCTGCCGAAAGTTGAGCCCTCGGAAAATTGCAACCTCGCCATTTTGATGCAGAAAACCTCCCTTTCGTTTCGTATAGTAACAGGTTTACCCAAAAGTTTTCCGCAAGTGGCAAAGCACAGCTCCCCGGAGACTTTTTCGCGCACACGAACACACACACACGTACATACACACACCCTCCGAGATGGGGCTAAACTCTAATAAAACGAATCGAAACTTTGAACAATGGGGACGAAGGCACACAGAGCTGCCAACAACGAACCGGCGAAAAATGAAATAGATCTGCCTAAATGATATCGGTGAGGTTTTCTTACATGAAATTGAAATAAACTAGTGTTGGTCGTTCATTTGAGCTACATCTATTGATAATTAGCATGGATTATAGAAAGAAACATGATGGAAAAATCGTGAATTCTCGGCTAGATCTAAAATTCATCAATTTTAAGTTTAGATGGAACGAGCTCACCAAATTCAACGCTTTCTATGTACCGAAGGGGAAATTAGTTATTAATCTTGATTGAGATTGACTATTTTAATCTAAAAAAAAACTTCTTCGAGTAGGGTATTGGTTCCCTTATTAAGCATGTGGCTCCCATTTTCATCCTACGAAAAACAAAGTATTGAAGCGTTGTTTGTTTTGTTTCTTATTTTTGTATTTTTTTGTTAGAAGTGAGCACGCATGAAAACAAAAAGAACGAAATCAATCGGTGCCGTAATCGCTTGTTTTCGAATAGGATGAATTTGGGAGCGTGAGATTACTGATGGAACACATACCCTACCAGAGGATCTCTATCAATCAAATTATACAGCCTTTCAGCACTTCGGGTGGTTTTTTTGGAAATGCATAGTGAAGAGCAAGAAAAAAAAACTAGTTTCTACTGGTATGTACCGCTGCTCACTCGCTGACTTCGCTGCTTCGACGACCACGGTGTGTGTTCGTTGTTCGCCGGCGTATGAAATGCAGCAGCTCATCGAATACACGCTAACGCCGCTCAGCACTAAAGTGCATAATTTCCAGACTACACCAAAAATGTGTAACCCTTGCACATTTACAAAATCAGCTCCAGTGTCCGAAAAATTGTTAAAATCGCAAAAAATGTTGTACGCCAATCTAGGTAGGATTACTAGTGACCTTGGAAAACAAAAAGAAATCAACATTTCGCATCTAGAAGAGTGTACGAGCTGTTTTTTGAGAATGTGTAACTGCTACACATTTTTGTGTGGTCTGGAAATTATGCAATTATGAGTAGGTCTTACACATTTTAGTGCTGAGCAGTTTTAGCGTGTACATACCTACTTTGCAAAATAGTGCACCGCGCATTTGTCGCACCCCGACGACGCGCTACCACTCTTCAAATCTTCACTGCACCAACCAGTCCACAGTCGGTTTGTGCAGTTTAGTAGTGTGCAGCAAGTGGATCAAACTCTGTAAAGGTTTCTCCAGTGCTGGATGTATACTGGATGGATACAATAAAAATAAATACAAATATAATCAGACTATGATCTAATGCAAACCCAAACCTACAATAATTTAGATTCCAGATTTAGAATTCAGATTTGGTATAAATTACATTTATACCAAATTAAAATCTAACTAAAATTCGTACATCATCATATTGCGGAAATTCCACCTGCTTAGACTCCTGCGCAAAAATTAGTTGCGTGGATTTTTCTTGCGTGGGCCCACAGATATAAAACCAGACCGCATCCTGATGAATATTTTACGCTGTGTTGTTAGGTACATATTTGGTGATAGTTTTGCATTGTAAACAAACATTTATAACGGACCTACACTGAAAACGAGCTTAATCATTTATTTGCGTCGTAATCTAAATCTTCACAACGGGCAATATCAATCCAATTTTTATTAACCATATACAGACAACCTTAAATAATGGTCCATTTTGGATATCTGGGATACATTTGGACCCCAAATGTGAACTTCTATATCTCATAGTCCTGACTTTTTAGAAGATCGATGTCTTCATCAAAGTTGCTGGGTAGGACAAGTACTTACAGATGATGGAGCGTATAATTCGCAATTTCACACATAGGTGGCGGTAGTGAGCATGTAGGTATTAAGCTTGATCACATATATATCAAGAAGTGGACAGTTTGATTGAAAATTTCAAACAAAGATGGCGCTACTGAGCGTGCATATTTTATGTCTCATGTATCTCAGGATTCTACGGAAAAGTTGTTGTGTAGGCCAACCCAACAAACATTATTGCTGCCCAAAAGATGAAGCCGCTCCTAAGCTTGATTTTGAATATTTTGGCAGAATAAGCTGTTATTCAGCTGTCATTGTTACTTAGGAAGTACTTCCAGATGATGGGTCGTTTAATTCGGAACGCCACACATAGATGGCGCTAGTGAGAATACAAATATATTCCATGTATCAGGATTCCGATCACTAAAAAATTGAGTTTTCGGCAAAGTTATCAAGGATTTCCAAATGTTGGGCTGTTCAATTCGGAACTTCACAAATAAGTGGCGCTAGTGAGTTTGAGCATCTACAGTTGTTGATTTGTCAATCAAGTAAAACGGTCAACTATTTGTATGCTCTCTCTCGACCTACCAAACAACTTTACCGAAGACATTGTCTCTGTATGTAACCAAGATCTCTGGTTTTGTGAAATGTAAAATTAATGTGATTAGTAACGCCAGATAACAAATGTTTGTCCTAGAACAAAATTTAATTCAAAATCTGTGTAAAAATTGCAGAAAGCAAATACGTTGCTCACTTCTTCCATCTATACAACCAATTGCTATACAATACAACTAATTGCTATCTAACAGTAATTATGTGCGTTTGTCAATTGCAATCATGTATTGTGTATGCGACCGTTGCGCCATCTCTAAATGGTTGCTAGTCAGGTTTCCTTATTGAAATGACGGTTGAAAGGGTTTACACACATTTCGTATGTTAGCATGAACGTCTGTTATCTGTGGTAACGCCATATTTGTGTAGAGTTCCGAATGTAATGGTCAATCATTTGTAAGTTCTCTGTGTACCAAACAGCTTTGCCGAAAATACCATACATATTTCCAAATGATCAGAATAATGAGATAAATCTATCTATCTATATCTATATCATATATATATATATATATATATATATCTATATATATAAAAATAAATTTCCGTCTGTCTGTCTGTCTGTCTGTCTGTCTGTCTGTCTGTCTGTCTGTCTGTCTGTCTGTCTGTCTGTCTGTCTGACCGCTATGCATTCGGAAACTACTGATCCGATCGGCGTGAAACTTTGTATGAGGGTACTTTTGGGGCCGGGGAAGGTTCTTAGCTTGGTGTGAGACCTCCCAGGTCTCTGGAACGGGGTGCTCCCATACAAATGAATTTGCGGGGCACTTCCCTTCGGAGCTGCCACAAACACGTTAAAAGTGATCTAGAGTGCCGTGTTTAGAAAACGTTTCTCGGCAATTGACAATAAACCCTCTTCCGACTTTGAGTCTCTGAAAGTTCCTATAATTTGTGCAAGAACGGGTGTTTAAGCTAAGCAAACCTGACATTTATATTGGTTTTGGATGGTATATGAATAATAGTTGTTAGTGAACTTTCAGTTCCATAAGAAAGAATGGCCATAGAACCAAGTTTCCACCGAAAACAGGCAGCCGATTTGGGAGTTACGTGGGGAAGTGAATCGAGAAGCCCGGTATTAGACCATACAGTTTGCTCTGGTGCTCCCCTAAACCAAAGCCGATGGAAATAATGCAGGTAAATGCACAATGATGAAATTTGAAACGTTGCTCAAAATTTTGATGCACTGCAAAATCATATCAGTTCTTCGCAATATGTGGTATGCGGAAAAATTAACTCTTTGCATACACCTACCTCCCGCTTGACACCCACCTCAATTTCTGTGTTGTCTTTCGACCGATTCAGTTGGTTTTTAGAATAGAATTAGCTTATGTCGCAACTACACCCAAAAATATATCAATCGTGTGTAAGGCAGCTGAGAAATTGCGGTAGACGTAAAGTGGGAGGCATTGTGTATAACGTATTCCGACTGTAGTTCAACTCCGAATGTCGAAACACTTGGTGGGATTGTAGTTAGTCCATTTTCGCCATAAGGGAGACTACTTTTATGATAGGGTGTTAAAAATTAATGTTGTTTAAAACTTTTTTTTTTTCTAAAGTTTAACTTTTGAACCAATTGGCCGTTTTTTGGTTTCTGTTTTTCGTTTGAAAGATATTGATATTGTAGTTTTCAGGATTCCTCCTGGAAATTATCTAGAGAATCTTCAAAGCATTCATCCAGAAATTCCTATAGCGATTTCTCAAGGTTTTTTTTTTCTGGGATTTCCACCCCTACAAAAATACCTCCGAGAGTTGCACCAGCAGTTCCTCTATAGGATTTTTTCAAGGAGTTCAGGTATTCCTATAATAAATCCTCTATGGATGCTACCAAATAAAAACTTCTCAAGAAGTTCCTTCAGAAATTCCACCCTTTTTCCCAGAAGGATTTCTACAAGGATCAATACAGGGAATCCTCCAGGAATTCATCAAAAGATTCCTTCAGAAAATCCTCTATAGATCACTCCAGGCAATCCTCTAGGAATTCCTCCAAGGTTTTCTTCAGGAATTACTCTAAATATTCCTTCAGGCCTTCAGGTATTTCTTCATGGATTCCTCCAGGATTTTTTTCAGGGATTTCACCAGAAATTTCATCAGGGGTTCCTCAAAAAAAAAAAAAAAAATCAGAGATTTCTCCAGGAATTTCTCTAGGGATTCCACCGGGAATTTCTTCAGGAAATTATCTAGGGACTCTTTCGGAGATTTCGCCAGAGATTGCTCCATGAAATCCTTCAGGGAATCTCGCAAGGAAACCTCCCATATTCATCCAGTATTCATAAAGGAATTTATCTGGAGATTTCTCAAGGAATTTTCCAAGGGTTTTTTCCATGAATTTCTATATGGTTTCTCTGGGAATATCGAAGCGATTTCTTCGTGATATTCGTCCAGGAGTTCCTCCAGGGATTTATCCCGCAATTTCTCCCGATATTCCTACAAGAAATCCTTTTGAGATTCATTCAAGGCTTCCTCCAGGAATTTCTGCAAAAGTTCCTAGAGTAATTCTTGGAAGAATCTCTGGAGAAATCCTTACAGTTCTTCGTGAAGGTTTATCTGGAGGAATATCTGATGGAATCTGTGGATGATTTCCTGGATAAATCCCCGGAGAAATTAATGGAGTGTTGGAAGAAATCTAAGGAAGAATTTCTGTAGTAATTTGTGGAAAAAAACAGCACGAATCCCCGGAGGCATGCCTGGAGAAATAACTGGAGGAATCCCCAGTAATTAATGGAGGAATTCATCGATTAATCCCTAAAGAATCCCTGACAAAGACTCATAAGAATTCGTGAAGGAATATAAAAAATCGAGGATCAATCTCAGAGAAATTCCTAGAAGAATCTCTATAAGAATTCTTGAAGAAAGCATGGAGGTATTCCTAGAGGAATCCTTGGAGAACATTCTGGAGTTTTTTTAGATTTTCTTTAGGATCCCTGCAGTTATTCTTGGAGAAATTCATGGAGAAGTCTCCGGAGCAATTCCTCAAAAAAAATTAGGAGGTATACATGGAAGCATCCCTAGAGAAACATATAACGGAACTCCCGGTGGAGTCCTGGAATGAGTTCTTGGATGATTCCTTGGAAAATTCTCAGGAGATATTAATTCTTGGAGCAATAAAAAAGGGCAATACAAGGTTTGCCGGGTCAGCTAGTATATATATATAAATGAATTTCTGTTTGTCTGTCTGACCGTTATGCATTTGGAAACTACTGAACCGATCGGTATGAAATTATGTATGTGGGTATTTTTGGGGCAGGGGAAGGTTCTTAGCTTGGCGTGAGACCTCTCCGGTTTCTGGAACAGGGAGCTCCCATACAGATGACTTCGTCCCTATAGAGCTGTATGTCAAAAAACACAGTAGGCAGAGGCAGTACGACGTTTTCCGGGACAGCTAATGAATTTCTGTCTGTCTGTCTGTCTGACCCTTATGGATTCAAAAACTACTGGACCGATCGACGTGAAATTTTGTATATGAGTGCCTTTAGGACGGGGGAAGGTTCTTAATTCGGTGTGAGACCCCTCTGGTCTCTGGAAAGCGGGGCTCCCATACAGATAAAGTTGCGGGGGATTTCTCTAGGGAGCAGTATGACGAAAAACAGTACGCAGGCAGTACGACATTTGCCGGGACAGCTAATGGGGTATAAAGTATTCATGCTCACTGGCGCCACCAACTTTGCTCAAGACACCGTCAGAATTCCGAGATATATGAAATATGAAATGTGCATACTCAGTAGCGCCACCTATGTGCGGAGTTCTATCAAATTTTACATCATCTGTAATTTCTTGACCATCAAACAACTTTGTCGAACACACAGTGTTTCCATGTGATCAGGCTCCTTAGATATATGAGACATAAGATTTGCATGCTCACTACTGCCACCTATGTATGGAGTTTCAAATCAAATGACCCATCATTTATAAGTACTTGACCTACACAACAACTTTCTCGAAGGCCATATCTTTCTAAGTAATAGGGATCCTGTGATTTAGGACATACCAAATTTACATGCCAACTAGTACCACCTAGTGGTGGAATTTCAAATCATACGATCTACTATCTATAAGCGCTTAATTTACTGAGCAATTTTCCCGAATTTCCTGTGAATTTTTAAAAGAGTTCATGTGAAAATGCTGGAGAAATTTCTGAAAAAATACCGACATGAAGTCTTGGGGTAATTGCGAGAAAAATCTGAGAAAAAAGTTCCAACACGAATCTCTAGAAGAACTACGGAAGGAATACCTGGAAGAACCCAGGAAGAATTCCTGGAGAAATTCAATAAGAATTGCATGAGAAATACCTATCATAAATATGAGAATTCCGGGAGGAATCCTTAAAAGAACTTCAGAAGAAGTCATTGGAAGAAAATCGAGACCCATCGGAAATTTTCCGAATGACATTTTTGGAAAGAAACCCTGGAAATAGCCTGGAAAAACTCCTAGGTAAATCACTGGTGGAATTCCAGTTAATATCTCTCGAAGAACTCGGAGGGAATCTTCGAGAGAACTCTGAAATAAATCTATGGAATAATTCTAACTTGAGACGAACATCAGAAAAAAAAATCCTTGGAAGAATTTCGGAAGGAATCCGAAAAAAAAACTCTAAAAATTCCGATAATTTCTGAAAAATCAAAGAAGAATCCTTGAGAAAACCCAAGAAGATATAATTTCTAGAACTCAGTGAAAAATGGTTAAGAGATATCAGGGACAAATATAAGGAAAGAATTCCTAGGAAATCTTTGAAATATTTTCAAAAAAATATTGCCTGATCGTATTTCCTAGAGGGAATGCTCTACGAAATACTTTCAGGCATTTTTTTGAAAATATTTCAGGAAAAAATCCGGAATGAGTCTCTAGTAATTTTCCGGGAGAAATCTGTAATGAACTCCAAGTAGAATCTTCGGAATGCAATTTGGAAGGAAGCCCTAAAAGAATTGCGGAAGATATCACGTAAAGGATTTCCGGAAGAATCTGCGAAGAAGTTACCAAAGGAAACTCTCCAGGAGAAAATCCTGCAAAAATCCAGGAAGAATCCCTTTAAGAATTGCGGAATACATTTTTGGAAGAGGGTTTTTCTTCAGAGATGAACCAGCCAAGAACTGTGCTGAAAATTTCTTTAATAAAGATAATGATAACAATGACATTTTTGGGAGAATTTCGAAAGAAATTTTAGGTCAGAATTCCAGAAAGAATCTATTGAAGATTTCCGAGGGAAACACCAGGAATAGTCCCGGTTAGCAATTCTGGATGAATTATGGAGGAAATATCTGGAATAATTCCGGGAGAAATCTTTAGAAGAATCCTGGTTGAATTCTGGGGAAATTGCTGAAAAATTCTGGGAATTTCAGGAAAAACCCCATGAAGAAATTCTGTGATTCCTGTTATAATTCGGTGAAGAAACCCCAGAAGAGGAAAGCAAATACTAGTAAATAGCACCAGCAGAAACCTTTGGAATCGGAGGAAGAACTTCTAGAAAAATTCCTGAAAGAATTCCAAAAGAAGTTTCTCTAAGAATTCCGGGAAGGATCGAGTGGAACCCCTTGGATTTGGACTTCCTGAAAAAATAAGTAAATAAACTCTTGAAGGAATCTGTAATGGAAGGAATTTCAGTAATAGTATTTCAGGAAATTTTTGAGCGATTTGTTTCACCAATTCCAGAAAGGATTTCAGAAAGAATTCTCCGAAAGAAAGTTTGGAGGAAATCATGAAAAAACCTTGGGAGAAATTCCATAAGCATTCCTTGGCACAAGAGTTCAGCTTATTGGATTATTCCCAACAGGGGTGGAAAAAAATCCTTGGAGTTTGTTTCCATTGGCCAGATTGTTTCACCGTCGCTACCGCAACTTTATTGGACTATAAAATACGTTCGTATGCTCACTTTCTTCGCCGGGGTCATATATGACCCCTCCTGCCCCAGCGTTGTGCAGAAGTTTTTGGAAACCCCTTAGAGTTTCCTTGACAGAAAAAAACTGGAGAAATTTTTGAAGGAAATCTTAGAGAATTTCTGAGAAAATCCTTGGAGCAGTCACCGAATGATTGCTTGGGGAAATTCCTGAGGCAACTACATGGCATAACAGACCATTTGTATACCAGTGGAAGCCCATGGGAGAGGCGTTTCAAGACATCTCAATGCGTTTCTACTTCTTTCAGGGGGTTTCAGAGGCGTTTTAGGAGGCTTTAAAGCTCTCAAGTGAACTTCATGTGGATTTCAGAAACGTTTTAAAGCGTTTCATTGCGTTTTAAGAGGGTGTTTCAGGGCGTTTTAAGAGGGCTAAGGAGGTTCATAAGCTAGTTTCACAGAAGTTTCACGGGGGTTTGAAAGCGTTTCAAGGTATTTCAGGGCGTTTCAGAGTGATTTTAGGGGCTTCAGAGGCTCTCAGATGAGTTTCACTGAGGTTACATGAGGAATTTCTGAGGTGTTTCAAAGCGTTTCAAGTCGTTTCGATGCGTTTCATGACGTTTCTTAGGTGTTTTGGGGACTTATGACCCTCTCGAATGTGTTTCACGGAGGTTTATGGGGACTTTCAGAAGCGTTCTAGGGTAAAAGCTCCCTTAGTGGAGGTAGTACCAATAGTGGTGGTAGTGGCAATTTAGCACTTTTTCGACCAAAAAGCTTGCAAATGACATTTTTAATAGATGCATCATACCTAATTCATAATATTTATTCGGTTTTGTATTCAGGATTTGCCGAAAAACCTATTTTAAACAATTATTTTCCTTATTTTTTTTGCTCCTTTGCACCTATAGTGGTGGTAGTGTTCCTATAGTGGTGGGTTCCATAAGAATTCAATGGGATGCGCCACTATAGGAACCAATGTTAAATTTTACCTCCATAATAGGAACCGTGTATGTACCTATAGTTGGTGCAAGTGATTTACTAGTAAAAACTGAAATAAACAATGGTTTTTACATTTTTCCTAGCAAATTTAAGTAAAAAACTACCGATTAACGTTTTCAGACTTTTTATTTTGTGGTATTATCAATTTTATTCAATTATTTTACTACAAGGAGCTACTAATAGCACCACTATTGGTACATTTACCCTATAGCGTTTCAAGGCGTTTTAACACGTTTCAGGGTATTTGAGGAGGTTTCGAAGCGGTTCAGAGGCTGAATTTCACGGATGTTTCATGGGGTTTTCGGAGGCGTTTCAAAGCATAACAAGGCGTGTCAATGCGTGTCAGGAGGTTTCAGGGAGGTTTTAGGGAGCTTCCGAGGCTCGCAGGTGAAATTTACGGAGGTTTCACGAGGGGTATGAACCCCTCGTTTTAAAACATTTCAAGGCGTTTCAGTGGAATTTCACAGATGTATCATGGTATCAGAGGGGACTTCAGAGGCTCTCAGTTTAATTCCACGGAAGTTTCATGGGGATTTCAGAGGCGTTCTAAAGCGTTTCAATGCGTTTCAGGAGGTTTCAGTTTTCGGGGATTCAGAGGCTGTCAGGTGAATTTCACGGAGATTTCATGGCGAATAAAGATGCGTTTCAAAACCTTTCAAGGCGTTTCAGGGCGTTTCATGAGATTTCTTAGAGAGGGGGGCTATAGTTGCTTCAGAGACCCGCAGCTGAATTTTACGGGGTTTCATAAAGGTTTCAGAGGCGTTTCAGTAGGTTTAATAGGGGTTTTAGGAGGATTCAGTGGCTTTAAGGTGAATTGCACAGAGATTTCATCGAGGTTCAAATGGTTCAAGGGGTCAAGTAGATCCGATGACCTAAACTCCAGGAAGCTCTCGGATACTCTTATACAATCATAGAACTTAAGATTTGATAGAGCATAGACGACAGAGGCTGTGTGAGTATGTACCTCAGTTATAAAACTCTTAGAGACAACCAAATACATTGGTAGATCCGATGACCTAAACTCCAAAGAGTTCTTGGAGGTCCTCAAATAAAAAAATAAGCTCACCTCTTGACAGGACATAGTTGCATAGGCGATAATGCAGGTATGCATTTTATTCATTATGCTCCAATAGATCATTGATTTCGCTAGTAGCTCAGTTGGCATAAACTCCAAGAAGTTCTCGGATACTATTAAATCTTAAACCCCTCGACACGCCGTAAACGCTTCTTAACTCTGAGCTCTGCTGTTTCCCCGTGACTCTACTTGGCACAAATAATACTGGACTAGTTGGGAATCACTCTTTTCAGGGCGCTGTTTGAACCCATTGTGATACGCTTCTGCGTTAGTGCCCTCTTCTAGCAATTCGGAAAAAGAGTGGTCTTTGTTCTTCAGTGCCTCCAACAACTCCACGGAAGCGTGTAGCTACAACAGCAAAGTGGAGAATTTTGGGCCGACTTAAACGGCGCTTGAAAGGTGGGACCTTGGTGGTGGTTCGCAGACGTTTTGTGTGGACGTCGGTGCCGCTAGTGATGCAGACTTTGAAGTTGCGAGAGGTTCCAGTACAAAAACAGATGATTCGTATACTCTTGAGATGGCAGTGCACAACTTCTGTGAGCAGTGACAGCGGGACAAGTGTTGATTTTGTCGAACCCGATACTACTCCAGAAGCTCGTGGACAAACTTCCAGTGAGTCTCAAGTTGAGAAACGGCAGTTTCCAGTGGCTGACCTTCGCGTATTCAACCAATACGTGGTCACCTTGATGTCAGCGGCTGCAGAAGTCACACTCACGTTGGACCCGAAATAAGCAAAACCGAAAAGGGAAGAGAAGCAGAAAGGTTTCGTCAACGCTTGTGCTACACCATCGAGTGCTGTGGTGTCTTTGAAGCCGAATGTGGAGTATGGTCGGTCACCTGTCTGGTTTGTGGAGATCCGGATCTACGAGTGAAAGAGTGTGTAAAGTTTACATGAAGGTGGATTCCGATGGCCGTTGGAAAACTATCCGTGAACATTTAGTATACCGGATCTACCTGGAATCGTGGTAAGAAGCCATGTTGATCGGCAGCTCGTTGTGAAGAGTAAGGCTGCCAAAGGCGCCTTCTTCCACTTCTGCACAGTGACTCGCAAACTTCGTCGACCTTGACCAAGTCGGCGGCGACGCAAGGAAGCGAGAGAGTACCACAAAACACCCCAAAGCTCGACGTTGTGCCGCATGTTACTAGTGTGCATTTTCAGTGTTCAGCAAGGGTAGGAGCATATAAATACTAGCTCTCATCGATGAAGGATCGCCACGCTTGTGGAGAAAGGCATAGCGGACGCTTTGGAGGCTGAAGAATAAACGGTGCAATATCAGTCGAGAAGAGGAAGGTTCGCGCCAAGTGGAAGCAGAGATTTCTTGAATTGACGGGGGCAAGCGGTACCCGCAGAAGGATGTCAAACCCGTAGAATCCCTCGCATTGCCGGTAAAGGCGTTGCGCTACAACGAGCGTGCTAACCGATTTGAACACCTACAAAAGCTGTCGGTCACGGTTCACTCATTGGAGCGAAGAACACTCGTATCATTGTTGAGTGGCAAATACGTGAAGGTCGCGTAGGAAAACCGATCGCGGCGAAGACTCGTCTCGGATAGGCTGTCTACGGATCAATTTCAAATGGAACGAATTTTGACGATTCTGATAACAGTCTGCATGAAATACTGAAGCAATACTTGTATGTGTTTCGATGGATTGAAGTCCAGAAACGGACAAAGACAAACCGGTTAGGGCACTACTCTAGAAGGCAACAAAGCGAGTTGGAGGCGGATTTGAGATTGGGCTTCTGTGACGCTACGACCATGTAGAGTTCCACGATAACTACGCCTTGGTGACGCATCGGTTACGCTGCTAGGAGAAGCGCTTCATTGCGGATTCAGCCTTGTTCGAGAATGTCTGTCCAGCGAAATAGACGTGAAAGCAACAACCGTCGAGGCAGGCCGTGCTACGTTTAATACCTTACGGTGGAGCATAATTAGGTCTCTCCATTCGATGACTTCTCTAAACTCGAAAGGTTTAGGTGAACAGTCGTTCATACATCGCTTCGCAAACAACTGCCGCCAGAAATCACATTACAATAACGAAGAACTCAACAAAGCTGAAAACGCACGGTGTCGACTGTATTTATAGCAAGTTGAATACCAGGAAGATATTACACAGCTTCAGAAAGCGAAGGAAGGACAGAAGCTGCAACAGAATCGATCTACACGTTGTAGCCGATCATCTACGAATGTGGCGTAGCCTGAATGGGCACCAGAACCGTTGGAGCAATCTTCGTACCGTTTGACACCAAGTTCCCAATGGTTCTCCCAAAAGCTTGTCGCTGAGTGGAATCTGACGTCTGCAGCGTAAGATCTCTATAGCCAAACCGTTTGTGTTCGCAGTAGGTCGGCTCTAGAGGCTCGTTCTCATGCAACGGTACAAATTATCTGGGTGCAAGACACGAGTTACAGTAGCAGATCAAAGAGATGAATCAGGAATTGTCAGCTGTTTTCATCAACGCAGTCACCAAGTCTTAGGTCGATCAAGGTTCTATCGACAACGAGAAATCCCGATGATCAAGACGGAAGAAGTAGTTAATTTCAGACCACAACAACTACTACACATTTTTTTGTGCTGTGCTGTAGGGCTAGGGAGTGGCTCAATCTCCGATGGCTATTCCAGATCATCCAGAGTCTCTAAGGACGAACTGGCGACTGGTGAATCAAATCTGGTATCGTTGGGTGCGAAAGTACCTCCTGAGCAGAACTTCAAAATGCATCCGATGCGTTCCAACATTCAGTGTGTGAGTGCTGGGGATTTTCCATTTTAGGCGAGAATGGCGTCTGCTACATCAATCTGCAATCACTTGCCCACGGTAGACCGTTGAGTCCTTTGCGACTCCACAAGTTCACGCTGGTATGTCGGAGTTTTTTGAGGAATTTGTGCGTGGCAGAGGGTTCACGTTGGACCGAGGTTCGTGCTGGTCGTAAGGTGATGGATTGTTTGTTGAATGCTGGTTGCATAACAGTGACCTACCTTGATACCTTGTTGGCTACAAAGTAACTTTACTCCAATGCCGAGCGTATAGTAGAGCTCCATCTTCGTCGGTCTTGGGCGATGTTCCTCCAGTTTCCCCGAACGTGTAGGGATCGTAGATCTTCTTCAACCGCGTGCAGCCAGCGAGTTCGCGGCCGCCCACGAAGTCGCCTACCTCTACCGGGTTCTCTGCTGAATATTGTTTTCGCTATTCTTTCTTCCGACATTCGCACTACGTGTCCAGCCCACTGAAGTCTGCCGTATTTTATACGTTTCACAATATTCGCATCTTCGTACACTTGGTACAACTCGTGATTCATGCGTCTGCGCCACACTCCATTTTCTTGTTTCCCACCGAGAATTGTCCGCAGCACTTTGCGCTCAAAAACTCCAAAAGCTTTTCGGTCTACCTCCTTTAACGTCCACGCTTCGTGACCGTAGAGAGCAACCGGAAGAATCAGCGTCTTATACAGAGCGAATTTTGTTTGCGTTTGCAAGTTACGGGACCTAAGCTGGCTACGCAATCCGTAAAAGGCCCTATTCGCAGCTGCAATACGCCTTTTCACTTCACGGGAAACGTCATTGTCACATGTCACAAGTGTTCCAAGATAAACATAACAGTGACATTTGCAGTGAATTTGGAGAGAAAGGGAAAGATTTTCTAACTCGTTTCTGGTTCTAGCGATGGCTATGAATATACATGAGTTGTATTATGTAGCAAAGGGATAAAGTAGACAGAAAGATACAAAGTAGAAAGTTAGAGATGACCCAGAGATTGAACCCAGTACTTTCTGCATGGGAATCAAAAACTTGATAGCTACAGTTCGTCTCATCGGGGTTTTAGAAATTCCCGAAAATATCTCAGGTTACTAATCAGATTCTAAAACTTCCAGAAGAATCTTCAAGGTTTGTTTTGTTAGTTTCCTCAGTTTTCGGGCGTAGTCTATCGAAATTTTCGAATATCACCAAACCTAAAACAACAGTGAAGTCTCAAACCAGGAAGAAAATAAGTTTGCAAAATCCCACACCATTTAACCCAAAAATTACACACCAACAGAAAGAAAAATAAGATTTACGAGCGTACAAAATTACTCGCGTCATAAACCCACTGAATGAATGCAGTCGAAACAGAAAAAGGAAAGGAAACGAGAGCAAAGCAAAGAGCAAAACCTACACCACAATAAAACCATTCCGGATAGTAAAAAGCTCAAGTCATAAAAATAACACACCTATTCTTATTGGACCGCTAGTTCCGATGCCTTTTTTTCCTCTATTCTGTTGATCGTCTTGCAGATTTATTCCTATTGCAGAGTTTATTGGTATTTTCGGCATAAGCCAAAATTTACCCAAACAGTGCTAATTGTGTGGCGTTCACAAACAGACAACGGCCGCATTTTATAGCGTGCCACTGCTAATTCGCGAAAAATTTCGAACACCTTTCCGCGTCTGCTCTGCTCTGCTGTGGTGGTTGCTCAGCTCATGTTTACAAGCAACAGCTCACAATTCAGTATTCAGCACTAGAGACCCACGTTCGTTGAATCAAGACGAAGAGTCTTAAACTCAAAATATAGTGCGGCGACGCGACGTGAAGAGAAGAAATGCGAATGCCAAGAGAAAGGTAGGGGAGATCGGAGTAAGATGCGACTCTTCGGAGTAAAATGCTGTCATAACAATACTGAACACATCGAAGAACTAAAATAAATTATTTAGTTCTGAACTCAGATTTTCAAAAAAAAAAAACCGTTTACTGCTTGTTTATCAACATGTTTTAAGATTTTTTGTAAGCCATACATTGCAGAGTGAATTCGATACGCTCACCACGCATTTGTAATGTTCCAGTTTTATGTATTTTGTGGAACAACGGCGAAAGTACTGTTGTATTTTAGTTGCATTTCATCCCGAACTCCCTCGTCCACTGCGCTGAGCTGATCTACGATCAACGCGCGATCGACCCGTCGGTGAACGATCGTGTAAAAGTACAAAAGCGAATTAAGATAAAAGAAACCACTTAGCGAACGCAGCCGAAGCGCGCAGCGAATAATGAATAATCGTCACCGACCGACCGGCACTAGGGGGCTCAGCCCTATCCTTCCGCCCCGTTCGAATCGCGGTGGGCCCCATTACGCTACGATCGTACACCGATCAGTGCCAGTGGTGCTCCGTTTTCCCCACAGCACAGAGTTCAGTGCTCTCTATTTCTTCGTCGATTTTCCTTTGGATTTGATTTTGGTTATGGCTGCTCTGCTCTCTTGCTCGCCAAGCTCCGTCCACGCCACTCCATCAAATCGGTATTATGGGGCGTAGTATGGTACACCGTGCGGCGCGCCTGGTTTGGTAAAGCGACCGATTTCACACATACTTGCACCGGGATTAGCATCGGCTCATTTATATTCAAGGTCATTAAATTATTCAACACCCCCTCCTACTCGCTCATCCCTAGCCAGGGGGACGAAATCCGGCGTTTGTATGAGTGCGCCGCTACGCTCGAACACCCCTCGTGCGATCGACGATCGTTCGCTCGCAGCGCAGCAGGCCTCGATCATCCTCCTTTTCGGTTCCCTTTTGTGTTGTCCGTTCGTTCGTTCGTTCGTTCGTTCCGTTTGCTGCCCATTCGCGTTCACTCGGTCTTTCGGTCGATGATGATCGTTGTTGATCGCGGCTATGGCGATTGAGGAGTTTTTATGCATCTTCATCGATCGGTGGTGCGATGGTTGCTTTGATGGATGGATGTGGCGCGAGGAGGTGTCTTTCGCTCCCATCGATTATGACCGCACAAGAGTGCGGGTAACTTGTGTTAAATGGTTTGTTGTGGTTTGCTTCCGCCAGCTCATTCGCTCTCGCTTTTTTTTTTCTCCGTTCTTCTTTGTACTCTCTCTTCCGTTGTTGGTATCGTCGTCGTCGTCCTCGTCTCAGCCTGGTTTGTGAACTGTGCGATCGCGTCGCACAGTGGGACGAAATCAAAAAAAGTGGGACATGGGTATTTACTCAGAAACTGTTGGATTTAGCATTATGTGGTCTTCTACAATGTTTCTCCATTTTATAAGTACTTTATTTTGATGTAATAAAATTTCACTTAAGGGTGGTATACACTTAGATAAAAAAAATTAACTTTTTTATTTTACGTCAAAATAAAAAAATGCCTAAGAAAACATTGTAGATAATGTATTTAGAAGAAACTCTGTCGAAGACTGAAAAATTCTATCTCGCAGTTTAACAAAGTTATAGGGCAAAAATGGTGTATATGTCCCTTAAAATCGATTTTTTGAAATATCTTTTTAGAATGAATTTCCCCAGTTTTCCAATGTTCGGCAAAGTTGTAGATACTGCAAAAATACACATTTTTTCTGAAGACAGCAAATGGCTATCTTTTCGTTTAAAAGACTTAGGATTGTTTTTCTTACTTTTTTATATCAACTTTAGGGGGATAGATCATACAGAATAGCGGCTATTAGCAGCTAATTTCCACGTTATGTTTTGCATGAACTTACACCCTTTCGATACATATGCAAATCACAACGGGATCGAGCGGGGTACACTACACTTTTTCAATTTTTGTGTCGTAAGATTTTAACACAAATACCCCACTTAACAAACAGTATGTTTAAAAGATTTTTTCAAAATATTTTTTTTTTCTTTGCCTTTGATATGCAAAGTTGTAGATGCTAAAAAATACACGGTTTTACCAAATAGACCAGATTGCAGAGCTCGATTATGTGAAAATCATCAAATCCTGAGAACTAATAGGAATAAGAGACAAAATAAAAAAAAAACAGTAATTTGGAGATAATATTTTTTTCTATTACCGCGGCTGGCAAAAGAAGGTGTAGAGCACAGAGAGCACGATGAGCGGGCCAGGTGGAGCGTGACCTAGCGAGCATTGGGCGCAACCGAGGATGGAGAGCGGCAGCCACAAACCGAGTATTGTCTTGAATATGATGTTGAACAAATACATGATTGTACATATGTTGTATGTAGTATGTATGCATTTGTTCTGAATATTTACTTGTCGATAACTTATGATACCAACTTTTTATGATTTATTCCAAAATAATTATAAGCAATTCGATAATAGAGCGTTGTATGATTTAATTTTAAAAAGTGATGTGATGTTGAACAAATAAATGTATGTTTGTATGTATCACTTTTCTCCTTCAAATCAACCTTAAACTAAACAGTAAACAACTCTGACCTTTGAATATCAAATATTAGATTGGTTTGAAATCATTTGCAAAAATTACACTCTGACACACTCTGATTGACCTCAATATATCTAAAACCAGAACACGTACAAAAATGCCGCCTCCAGAAAAGTTGTTGCTTATTTGGGCTTAATATCTTTGCTGAAGACAGCATCTTTGTAAGTCCTCAGGTTTTGGAGATATCGAGGTCAGTCAATGTGATACAATAATGCTGCAATAACTTTTGTAGATCTATACTTATGCCGAGTAGTCTATTTCTATGCATCTACAACTTTACAGATCAAAGACAAAATAAATAAAAAAATGTTTTGAATACATCTTTTAAACATACTGTTTGTTAGGTGGGGTATTTGTGTTAAAATCTTACGATACATAAATTGAAAAAGTGTAGTGAATTCCGCTCGATCCCGTTGTGATTTGCATATGTATCAAAAGGATGTAAGTTCATGCAAAACATAACGTGGAAATTAGCTGCTAATAGCCGCTATTCTGTATGATCTATCCCCCTAAAGTTGATATAAAAAAGTAAGAAAAACAATCCTAAGTCTTTTAAACGAAAAAATAGCCATTTGCTGTCTTCAGAAAAAATGTGTATTTATGCAGCATATACAACTTTGCCGAACATTGCAAAACTGGGGAAATTCATTCTAAAAAGATATTTCAAAAAATCGATTTTAAGGGACATATACACCATTTTTGCCCTATAACTTTGTTAAACTGCGAGATAGAATTTTTCAGTCTTCGACAAAGTTTCTTCTAAATACATTATCTACAATGTTTTCTTAGACATTTTTCGATTTTGACGTAAAATAAAAAAGTTAATTTTTTTATCTAAGTGTATACCACCCTTAAGTGAAATTTTATTACATCAAAATAAAGTACTTATAAAATGGAGAAATATTGTAGAAGACCACATAACGCTAAATCCAATAGTTTCTGAGTAAATACCTATGTCCCACTTTTTTTGATTTCGTCCCACTGTGCGTCGGCCTGCTGCGCTAATCAGTATGCAACGATCGAGGCAGGTGTTGGATATTTTTGTTTGCTTGTTTTATTGGATAAATTGGGCATATTTATTCGGGGAGAAACATGGAATGGAACAAAAAACCAATTTGAACGATTTTCAGGCGGAAATGATCGTTTTTGATTCGAACAGGTTATTTTCAGAAACCGGCTTGAGTCGTTGATATGAACGTTAAAACTGGCAATTTGATGAAGTTTTTAATTGATCATATTGTTGAATACAATTCCCAATGAGTCCTAATGAGTATTACAACTCGTAGGATCAACACAGCTCTATAGAACCACAATTTGATAAGAAGTTGGAAAAAGGCGTGAAATGATGAATCATCCACTAATCGATATTCACGGTGTGTCTGGTGGACAACATTATTTTAAAAAAATCGGTATCGCTAAGACACCCACCAAACGAAAGCTAAGGGTCCCCCCTTTCATTTGAGACTTAAAGGAGAAAGTTCTATCGGCGGGTCTAGAACAATTTTTTTTTTGAAAAAAATATGATATTTTTTCATTTTTTTGCGAAGAACACATTTATGACAAAACACTGTTTTTCCATTGCAAGCATGATTTTCCGACGATATATTTTTTATATTATGTTTATTATTCTTCACATAAAAGCACAATAGTACCATGTGAATGGGAAATCCAGCAGATGACAGTTTTGTGTTTATGGACAGTGTAGTGAAAGTACTAGAACTTTGAGTATAAAATCGAGTTATATGCTGTTCCTTTGAATTCCAATCTAGATTCCAATAATGTGTTTGCATCCTATGACAGATGCGTATACGTCTTTAGGGTCTCGTATTTGACTGGCACCAGCAGGTCATCAATCGACCACCTTTACCGTCATTTGGTTCTTCAGATTTATGCTCTTGAAATTTCGGGGTGTGACTTCGTCATATATTCTCCTCAAACAGCTTCTCAACTTCAATGCGCGTCTGGTACTCAAGACACATGCTTTCTTTCGTCTTCTTCTTCTTCTTCTTCTTCTTGGCGAAACGTCCCTACAGGGACAAAGCATGCTTCTTAGCTTGTTCTATGAGCACTGTAGGAGATGTAATAAGAATAAATGAAATTGTTTGATTTGTTTGAAATTTTTTTATTTTATCTCCTACAAGCACTTTCTCAGTTTTTAACTAAAAACTTCTTTTGCCAATTACTATTTTGCATGTGTATAGCGAGTGACGAAAATACTACATGCTCATTTGAGTCGAGGAAATTTCCTTCACGAAAAGGTCCTGGACTGACCGGAAATCGAACCCGTCATCCTCAGCATGGTTGTGCTGGGTACTCACGCCTTTGCAGCTGTGGCTGTATGGGCACTTTTCGTTATCAAAAACAAATCATCGGTGAACAAAATCGGTTTACTGTTCTGGTCACTCGTTGACGCCGGTTTCCATCTGGATGGTAGTTCATGAATATTTGAGAGCTTCATCTGATCAGCCTGATCTCTGGGTTTTGCCCGCAAATATTCAGCAACCTCAGCAACTTTATGAGAAGTCTGAATGATGTTCAACAAGTTTTAATGTACTTCAGCTTTAGTGTAAACAAGCTGCTTGCCTTTGATCATCTTCCTTCAGCATCCAGAACACAACTGCAACGAGCAATTTCTTTCTGCGTCATCGGTAGTAGCGCTAGATCTGCCACGTTTGCCCTCCATGAAAAGTTGTAGTTCTTGCAGAACTACATATTTCACAAACAAGGGCCGCAACTCCATGTAGAAGGTTTCAAATAATATGTAAGCTCATAGAGAGTAAATCTAATGGGTATATTCGCCACCATTGAATGGGATAAATTTAAATGAGCAAGTCCGAACTTTTTTGTTTTAGTACTAACTTCTATCTCTGATATCTTTCAGAAAAAATTTTTCATAATATCAACAACCTGCAAGTAGAAACAAGACATTTTCAATCCGTTCTGATTAATATGTATGTGCTCAGGCATATGTACTTTAATGTAAAACATGTGTATATGTCAATAAAGCTGTAGAATTGAAGAAAAGTTGCTAACTCATCTATAATGCCATGATGCTAGCAGAAGATGTGGAGCGGACCTAGTGTGATGGTTAGAACACTTGACCATAGATTTTGTTGACTTGACTATCACGCCGAGGACCTGGGATCGAGTCCCATCCCGACAAACTCGCAAAATGTGAGTTCTTCCTTCGGAAGGTAAGTGAAGCGTGGGTCCCGAGATGAACTAGCCAAGGGCTAAAAATCTCGTTAATACAGATAAAAAAATAGCTAAAAATCAAACTATGGATAACCGACAGATTAGCACATTGTTCTTACTACATATACCGTTGGACATGTAGCATTAATTATTCTGCTTTGTCAGTTGAGTAAGGCTACCTGTTCACAAAGATATACTGTTAATAATATTTTTAGGTATAATTACCCGTTATTAGACAATTTTACTAAACAAATCTAAAACAGTAAATATTAACTGCTTTCGATGATAATTGTGGCGGCAAAACACTTCTTCAAACACAAAACGTACACTTTGGTTTGGTTTTCCTCGTCACTTAGGGGGTTCTTGTCGTAGTTGTTTCTCTAAAAGTAAGGAGCTATACCTAACTGCAATAGTCTAAGTTAACTAACAATGTTTAAGTCTGTAGGTACCATAAAGGTGCACAAATTGAACAAATACCGGCATGTGATAATTCTATCCGAGCCACGGCATACAAGGATATAAGACAGACCATCACATTGATAAAATTGGTGATGAGGTCTAGATCGTTTTATTCATGCTTTTGAACGATTTAAATTGCATCATCAAAAAACTTTAAGTTTTCCGAAATGGATTACCTTCCAAATGTTGTGCCCCGTTATCCGAGCTACTTTGATGTATGTTCTATTTTTGTTGACATTACTCGGCCTACTTTGATCGTAAAACTGTTAAATCATAAGACACTGTCAATGAAAAATAAGAAAATTGCAGCCGCAATAACTACTTACACATGTATAAAAGGCGAAGTTTATATGTATATATGCCCAGATACTGCTGAAATTCTATTCAACTGCCATAAATATTTTTTTTTGCACTTTATGTTTAAGCAATATTTTGTAAGAAAAATTTTTAATTTTTGATTTGACCCGTTTACACTTTTAAAAGGACATGTTACTAATGGGCGACCTCATACTAGCCCATTTGGCTACACTCAAGGTTGAAAAAAGAAAAAACACAAGCCTCAATGATAGTAATATTTGAAAAAAAAAAATGTTCTAGACCCGCCGATAGAACTTTCTCCTTTTAGTCTCAAATGAAAGAGGGGACCTTCAGCTTTCGTTTGGTGGGTGTCTTAGCGATACCGATTTTTTTTTAATAATTTTGTTCTACCAGACACACCGTGATATTATTATCTTACATTGAGAGTTCTCTTGTTCTTTTTCGATTAGATACGTTAAGAAGATAAAACTTTCACTGAATTTACTATAATTGTAAAGGCAACCTGCTTGACTACAGAATCATGTAAAGATAACTATGGAAAACGTATGTGCAGCTTAGCCTAGCTAATTCGTTGAGGTTATTAGCTTCTTCCCACAAACTCTTTAGCACTGCTTCTTCGTGGCACCGGCCCAACTTCGAGTAACCTTAGGGCGTCTGTTCTACAGGAGAAGCGACTCACAATATGTATGTTCTCCATGTCAGGGGCAGCTGATCAACGCCCAAGTACCGGGGAAGGACTCTGAGCTCAACTACAGTGTATCAAACAATTGTCCGTACAGCAATTTTTTTTTCAAAATAATTTTTCCATCAAATGTTTATAACTTTTTTATACGTCAATCAAGAACGCTGAAATTTTGACCAATCATAAACCATATATTGCAGCTCCATTGGTAAAATTTTGAGCTAGATCGAATAAGTTTTCTGAAAGTTATAGAACTTTTAGTAAAACTTTTAGGATTTTTGAACACATTTTTCAAACATTATATCTCAATATGTAGTCGCTGAAACTTTTTCATTTTTTTTTGTGTTACAGCTTAAACCTAAGGCTTTCATGTGCAGTTTCGTGTGAGGTTTTATATTCACTACAAAAAATATTAAAAATTTGCTTATGCAGTTGACGGAATTTAAAAAATCACCATATTTTGAACATATAATCTGCCAAACGTTTTCTACCAATAAAAGTGCATTAACTGATCGAAAAATGCATAGGACCTACTCTTCATATGTTGTTTAGTAGGTCCTGTATAAAAACATTACATTAAGAGAGTTTAAAAAAGTTGAAAACACTTGGCACTTTTATTGATCAAAATATGATAAATTTCAAAATAATACTCTTAATATATACAGATTTTTCATATTTTTTGTAGTGAATATAAAACCTCAAACGAAGTTGCATATGAAAGCCTTCAGTATAAACTGTAACACAAAAAAGATTGAAAAAGTTTCATCGACTACATATTGGGATATAATGTTTTAAAAATGTGTTCAAAAATCCTAAAAGTTTTACTAAAAGTTCTATAACTTTCAGAAAACTTATTCGATCTCGCTCAAAATTTTACCAATGGAGCTGCAATATATGGTTTATGATTGGTCAAAATTTCAGCGTTCTTGATTGACGTATAAAAAAGTTATAAACATTTGAATGAAAAATTATTTTGACCAAAAAATTGCTGTACGGACAATTGTTTGATACACTGTATGCACTATCGTCCTCCGGTTGTCAGGTGTTAGGACATCGCCCATCGTGCTCTTTGCGCTCCACGCCTTCCTGTGTCAACCGAATCGGTAGGAAACACCAACTTTGCAGCGATGTTGTCCGGCATTCTTGCTGAACATGCCCTGCCCACCGTATCCTTCCGGCTTTGGCAACCTTCAGGATGCTGGGTTCGCCGTAGAGAGCAGTGAGCTCGTGGTTCATCCTTCTGCGCTATGTGTTTTTCTGTACATCACCGAAGATCGTCTAGTACTAGTAGCTCGTAAACTCAAAGGGCTTGCAGGTCCTCTTCGAGCATAGTCCATGTGTCATGTCCGTCAAGGAGCGCCGGTCTTATAAGCGTTTTGTACATGGTGTACCTCGTGACTGTGTCACCAATGGTGACACAGTCACGACGAATCCAGTGTCTTCAGATATTTCAACAAGTCTTCCCAGCCATTTGTTTAGAACTGGAGATGGGTAACTATTTACAAACAGCGGTGATGTCATTATTTAACAAGGTTTGATCAACGACGTCGTTCTAAACAGTTTGTTCAGTACACGAAGTTGCAGAACCTCTCACCCGATTAGACGGGTGCCGTCTGGCGATTGAGATCACCATAACAAGTGCGTTACCTTACTTACCTTACCGATCAGGCTAAGGCCGGGGTGGCCTCTGCTGTACATAGTAGCCGTCTCCATTCCACTCGGTCCATGGCTGTTTGTCTCCAGTTCCGCACTCTGCGTAGGGTCCGCAGATCGTCCTCCACTTGGTCGACCCACCTAGCTCGCTGCGCTCCACGTCTTCTTGTACCGGTCGGATGACTCTCGAGAACCATTTTAGTCGGGTTGCTATCCGACATCCTGATGACGTGACCCGCCCACCGTGGCCTCCCGATTTTCGCGGTATGGACGATGGTTGGTTCTTTTAGCAGCTGATGCAGCTCGTGGTTCATTCGCCTTCTCCAAGTCCCGTCATCCATCTGCACTCCGCCGTAGATGGTGCGGAACACCTTCCGTTCGAAAACTCCAAGGGCGCGTTGGTCCTCTGCACGTAAGGTCCATGTTTCGTGCCCATAGAGGACGACCGGTCTAATCAGCGTTTTGTAGATAGTTAACTTCGTGTTACGGCGAACTTTATTCGATCGTAGAGTTCTGCGGAGTCCAAAGTAAGCACGATTTCCTGCCACAATGCGCCTCTGTATTTCTCTGCTGGTGTCGTCGTCGGCGGTCACCAGTGAGCCCAAGTACACGAATTCTTCAACGAATTTCATCACCGTCGATATAAATTCGGGGTGTCGGGCTCGGTGATTCCTCCCTGGAGCCCTTTGCCATCATGTACTTTGTCGTCGACACATTAATGACTAATCCGATTCGCCTGGCTTCACTCTTTAGTCAGATGTACGTTTCCGCCATCGTCTCAAATTTGCGAGCTATAATATCAATGTCATCGGCGAAACCAAGCAGCTGAACGGACTACGTGCAAATCGTCCCACTCGTGTTTATCCCCGCTCTCCTTATTACACCTTCTAACGCAATGTTGAACAGCAAGCACGAAAGACCATCACCTTGCCGTAACCCTCTGCGAGATTCGAAGGGACTCGAGAGTGTCCCTGATACTCGAACTACGCACATCACTCGATCCATCGTCGCCTTGATCAAACGTACCAGTTTATCCGGGAATCCGTATTCGTGCATAATCTGCCATAGCTGTTCTCGATCGATTGTATTATACGCCGATTTGAAATCGATGAATAAGTGATGTGTGGGCACTTCACAACGAGGCACGTTGTATTCGCGGCATTTCCGCAACACCTGGCGGATGGCGAACATCTGGTCCGTTGTAGCGCGTTCACCCATGAATCCAGCCTGATATTGCCCCACGAACTCACTTGCAATCGGTGATAGACGGTGGCATAAAATTTGGGAGAGTCCCTTGTATCTTGGTAATGACCCAGTGTAGTGCTCTCATCAGTGCTTCTTCACCGTATTTTAAAAGCTCGCTTGGTAGTTGATCTGCCCCAGCGGCTTTGTTGTTTTTCAACCGGCCAACCTCCTCCTCAATCTCTTGGAGGTCAGGGGCTGGAAGTCATTCGTCCTGTGCACATATTCTTAAATCTGTTACCACGCCACCTTCGGTACTTGCAACGGTACTTGAGGAGCTCATCGTAATGCTGCCGCCACCTCTCGACCACCTCACGCTCGCTCGTGAGAATATTCCCGTCATTATCTCGGCACAGTTCGGCTTGTGGCACAAAGCCTCTGCGCGAGCGGCTCAGCTTCTCGTAGAACTTTCGTGTGTCCTTAGCGCGGTACGCAGCTCTTCCATCGCTTCGCGATCTCGTTCTTCCTGCTGGCGCTTCTTCATTCAGAAGACTGAGTTCTGCCTGTTCCGCGCCTGTCTGTAACGTGCCTCATTCACTCCCAGGGCATAGTGTATCATTCTACTTGCCTCACAATATACAAATTTATGCAATGGCAGGCAAATAAAGTCCTTCAATTAATAACTGTGGCAGTGCTCAGAGAACACTAAGTTGAAGCGAGGCAAGCCAAGTCCCTGTTGGGACGTAGAGCCATAAATAAGAAGAAGAATAAAAAGAAGAAGAAGAACCACTACCATTACCATTCAGGACTCTGAACTCAACTGTGACCTATGGTCCTTTGGTAAGTTAGATGTGCGGTCTGAAAGTCAGGAGACAAGAATAGGCACCAGATCCAATGACAACGACCCACGCGACAGAAAAGGACTTGCAATTGGAAACTCGGTATGTGGAACTGTAGATATCTCAACTTCATCGGGAGCTTGTAGATCTTCAGACCTTTATTCACGGTAGTTCTTGGATGACCTAGATCATCGTTGGAAATTAGTACTCTAAGAACTATGCTCCATGGATCGTTGGGATATTACACCGCATCAGCAATGTAACAATAACCTATTGTTTACGTTTGTAGATCTTCAGACCTGTGTACTCATGGAAGTTTTCGGACGTCCTACATATTTGAAAACTTCCTCTTAGAACTTAGTAAGCGGATCAACTTAGCCCGATTTTTTTTACTTACAGGCATTGCACTAACATGCCCAGGTTTCATCATCATCATGGAAAAGAGTTTTGTAGAGCAGAGATTTCAAAAGATGTTCTAGACTAGGTCATCCAAGAATACTCGCGAATATATGCCTTAAAATCCACAAGCGTGGTCAATGGGCTGTTATTAGATTACAGATGCACCGAATTAGAAATGTAGCAACAATCCATCAATTACCCTTGTAGATATTAGGCCCTTCACTCGCGGTTGTGCTTAGGACCTACAACATCTTTGGAAATCAACTCTTTACAGAACAATGCTCCATGGACCTGCAGAATATTGCACCGTATTAGTAATGTAACTACAATCCATCGGTTATGCTCGTAGATCTTAAGGTATTCATTCGCGAAAGTTCTTGGACGATTTTTGAAAATAAGTTCTTTACAGAACAATGTTCCATGGACCTGTAGAATGTTGCACCGTATCAGTAATGTAACAGCAATTCATTGATTACGCTTGTAGATCTAAATGCCTTTATTCGCGGAAGTTCTTGGTTGACCTAAAACATCTCTGAAAATGAATTCTCTGCACCACTATGCTTCATTGACCTGTCAGATGTCGCATTGCACCAATAATGTAGCAACAACCCCTGTACATTGACAACGAATGTAGATCAGAAGGCCTTAACTCGTAGAGGACCTAGAACATCATTTCTCTTCAGAACTATGGCTCCATGGACCTGTAGGATGTTGCACCCTAACATTTGTGTATCAACAACCTATTGATTACGCTTTAAGATCTTGAATTCTATATTCGCGTGAGTTCGTGGATCGTGGGGGACCTTCAACATCTTTAGACATATGTAACTACTCTACTGAACCATGTTTCAGAGGCCTATAGAATGATGCGCATCAGCAGAAGGGTAATATTACAAAATCCTTTGATAACGCACGTAGATCTGCTGAAACTTTCCTGGAACAGCTCTGAGCCTCATGACCCACCCGAACAAAACCTTATATCCTCTTGAACACTCCGTGACAGTCTCCTTGATCCTTCGCTTTGTCCGTCTAATAACTTTCCATAACACCCAAAGGGCCAACGTCATTTTTGGCATCGAATTTTAAAATCGGAAAATTCATAACTCTGTTGAATTTCAGCCAATCTCGATGACATTTTCCAGATCCAGATCCAGTTTTGATAAAATAGGACACAAAACCGGAAGTCCCGAAGGTTCCGGAATTATTTCGGATTCTTTGGGGTACCAGCGTTTTGGCATTTTGGTGTTTTGTCTATAGAACAATTTGTGAATAATAAAAACTTTATCGAAGTTAATTCGTACATTGAAATTTCTGAAAATCTGGAATTCCTCTGGATATTCCTAGGGCCTCTGGAATTCCCGGAAAAACCGGAGCAAGGGGACATTAACATCTTTACTTCAAAACTTTGCATGCGATAGCTCCCTCTCTTCATGATTTTCCTTAAACAGAATTCTTATGACTATAAAAAAAATCCTTGATCATTTTGGCCGCTTCCGGGACATTCAGGGTGCCCTGGTGGAACCTGTAGTAGAGGACATTTGCATTTCTACTCCAAAACGTATCGTGCGACAGCTTTTTCTCTGGGACTTTTCGTGAATAGGATTCCTAAACCATGAAAGGAATCATTGACCATCTTGGTCACATCCGGAACCCCCGGGGTACCCTGGCGGAACCTATAGTAGAGGATATTTGCATTTTTAACGCCAAAACGCATCATGCGACAGCTCATTCTTCAGGATTTTTCGTGATTATTATTTGTATAATTGTGAAAAGCATCATTAACCATTTTGGCCGCTTACGGAATCTCCAGGATGCCCTGGAGGAACTTTTAGTAGAGGACATTTGCATTTCTACTCCAAATCATATCGTGTACTGTTCAACATTGCACTCGAAGGTGCGATTAGGAGGTCTTGCGTGCAGAGAAATAGCACTATCCTCACACGGTCCCACGTGCTCCTCGGTTATGCGGACTATATTGATCTTATAGGCGCACTGGAGGAAGCTTATGCTCTTCTGAAGAGAGAGAGACAGCGAGGATAGGCTTGACAATTAATTCTACCACAACGACGTACATGATAACGGGTAGAGACAGAGGCAGGTCTAGTGATGTTAGTGCTGAGGTAGTGATTGATGGGGATGTGTTTGACAGCAAACTCATCATCCATAAGGTTACGAAAGCCGGGAGAATATAATGAGTAGGACCTGTTGCAGGAAAGCCGGATAACAAACCTGTAGATTATGTTCGCAAGAAATCCGGGTGGTACAAGACGACGTGGAGTACAGAGAACAAGGTGGTCTTATCAGATCGAAATTGATTTGGCTAGTGTAGGACGTTCTCTAGGTTGAAGAGAAATAGCAGCAGCCAAACGAAATCTGTGACGTAGGATTGTAGACTAAATCTTCTCTATGTTAAGATGAAGTACTATATAAATTAAATTGAAATGCGTAAAGAACTCACTCAACATTATCAAGGTTAGAGTTTAAACATTTTGCAAGAACATCACAGTTAAGTTCAATGTAAAATTCCTTCGAATTATTATTCAAAATTGCGATCGAAATCAAAAGAAGACAAACTTAATTGCATTGACTAATGTGCGTGTAGGTAGCGCCTTTTATCTGAAATGAAATCGTTTGTTCGGAACCTTCACAAGTGTGTGTCCAAACATCGCATCGGCTCGACAACCATATTAATTCCATGCTTTTATCACCCCCGCGCCGACCCATTCGTTTCGCATAAAATCGACGATTCCGGCGTGTTGGCTCTGACTCTGACTGACTCTTGTTTGAAAATATAAAACCCATAATGATTGTTGCCTGCCTGGTGCTGCTAATTTTTACCCTTGAAGGAGGAGCAGCCAGCGCCACCGACACATATGAGCATCGTCGCGTGAACTCGACCAAAACCGATGCCGATGACGACGACGACGACTCACGGTGAAGCCGGACTTGTGTTGGTGATAGATCGATTAAAATAAGTAGGTGTATATGCAGAGCGAAAAGGCGCAGCCAAATGGATGATATCGTGTCCTCCCCGTCTTATAAATGGTCGGTCATGGTGCTGGTGGTGGTGGCCGGGATGGGTCGGGGAAGTGCGTCAGATGGGCAAGCAAGGGTAACATCGAATCGGCGGTGGAAGAGTAATTAATTTGCAATTTCTCCGTCGACGTATTCCGCAATGCTCTCTTCACTTGCTTCAGTGGCAACTATCTAGGGACGGACTCTGTCTGTATCTCACACGTATCGGTTGGAAACTTTGATGGTTGTGGGTCGGGAAAGTGGATCAAATTAGAGCGGTATATTGAAGATATAACATTTTTCCATAAGCTTCATACAGTTTTGTTTGAACTTTGAAAATCATGGAGCGGTCATATACGACTACTGTACTAGATAATTTTATAGAAATCTGTGATAGTGCATAAGGCTTTCGGCCTGATCAACCAGTCCACGGAACCTGGTAAACTAGTCAGAGGGACCTACTTAACAGAGAACTTGTCACATCAGTCCACGGGACCTGGTAAACCAGTCCACGGGACCTGGTAAACCAGTCCACGGGACCTGGTAAACCAGTCCACGGGACCTGGTAAACCAGTCCACGGGACCTGGTAAACCAGTCCACGGGACCTGGTAAACCAGTCCACGGGACCTGGTAAACCAGTCCACGGGACCTGGTAAACCAGTCCACGGGACCTGGTAAACCAGTCCACGGGACCTGGTAAACCAGTCCACGGGACCTGGTAAACCAGTCCACGGGACCTGGTAAACCAGTCCACGGGACCTGGTAAACCAGTCCACGGGACCTGGTAAACCAGTCCACGGGACCTGGTAAACCAGTCCACGGGACCTGGTAAACCAGTCCACGGGACCTGGTAAACCAGTCCACGGGACCTGGTAAACCAGTCCACGGGACCTGGTAAACCAGTCCACGGGACCTGGTAAACCAGTCCACGGGACCTGGTAAACCAGTCCACGGGACCTGGTAAACCAGTCCACGGGACCTGGTAAACCAGTCCACGGGACCTGGTAAACCAGTCCACGGGACCTGATAAACCAGTTCACGGGACCTGGTGAACCAGTCCACGGGACCTGGTAAACCAGTCCACGGGACCTGGTAAACCAGTCCACGGGACCTGGTAAACCAGTCCACGGGACCTGGTAAACCAGTCCACGGGACCTGGTAAACCAGACCACGGCATCTGGTCAACCAGTCCACGGGACCTGGTATACCAGACCACGGCACCTGGTATACCAGTCCACGGGACCTGGTAAACCAGTCCACGGGACTTGGTAAACCAGTCCACCGGACTTAAAGCCATGATGTGGAACCTGATATATTTTTGAAATAGATGCTGGATAATCAATTCACCCATTTAGTTACAGTACTTCCTAGCCAGTTACGATAAAACCTAATAGCACTGGATCCGTTAGCAACCAAACCCCAGATAGAGTGCGAAATTTCCCCACATCAGTAGCCACAGCAGCAGCAGCCACCGACGGCTCTCATCGGAACAATCGTTGTCGTTATCGCCGCCACCCTTTCCCGACGTCGGAGGATCCAGAGACCGCAGTGTTGTTTGTCATGTGCCATGTGATTCTTAGCCGCTGCTGCTGCTGCTGCTGCTGGACACATCAGAAACAATAATATCAACAACAATAACAATAACAGTCACGAACGGAGGAGCTGCGGCTGCACCGTGCAATGCACTGGCTTCTGGACTCCGATCATCCTCCGACGCCTCGTCCACCAGACACTGCCCTTGTAACGCATGCAAGCTGAGGTTCTACCATATGACGGAACCATCCAGAATAGGGCAACAGTGGTTCGCAAACTTCGCAATTAAGCAAGATTTTTGGGAGAAACAAATTCATAAATTTCGTCGTAAACTATGCTAACAGCTACAGAATCCCAAGTTTTTGAACAACCTTCTAGTATATGACAGAACATCATTGTCGTCATTTGATATAGTCTTCGGGATCCAAACAAAATTTTGAGGCTCTCCAAAGCGTGAGGTTGATCCATCCAGGTATTCCAGGGCGTCTATAAAAGAGCCTCTGGCGTCTCTGGACAACCTTTGGCGTCTCTAGCAAGCCAAAGGCATCTCTGATGAGGCTCTCGCGTCTCTAGAGAGACCTTCTGGCGTCTCAAGATAGAGGTTCTGCCGTCTCTAGAGAGAGAGAGCTTCTACCGTCTCTAGAGAGAGCTTCTGGCGTCTCTACAGAGAGCTTCTGGCGTCTCTAGAGAGAGCTTCTGGCGTCTCTAGAGAGAGCTTGTGACGTCTCTAGCAGGGAATGAAATTATCGATCACGATCGTGATCATAGAAAACTCTCTCACACGCATTATCGGCGAAAAAAGACGTGCGATAAATTCAGACCCGGTTTTCTCCCGAGAATGTGTTCTCGCTCGTCCCGCAGCGCCGAAAATGGATTATCACCAGCAATGAAAAGCCGACTGGTTTGCTCTCTGCACTTTGTTCGCCTTTCCGGCTGGCCGTCGCCACCAAAGGTAGCTTTTATAAATCAAATTTCTTTCTCCTTTCGAGCAGCTTGTGTGGTCGCGTGGTTATGGTGCGCACTAAAAAACATTTTTGTGGAGGGTCTAGGTTCGAATCCCATTGGCGGCACAATTTTTGTTATTTGCCTCCTGATAATTATCGCGACAACCGGCAAGGTGATAGAGATGGATAGCGAAAATGGCAAGAGCGATTTTCAGTTTTCGGCTATCTTTGGTCGTGGATAACAGCAGCGAACGATAAACATTTCTCGCTGGAAAAAGAATCGTTGAATTGTTCGGTTGCTCGAAAAACGCCAATTTTCGTCTCAATTTGCTGATAATTTCATTCCCTGGTCTCTAGAGAGCTTCTGGCTTCTCTAGAGAGAGCTTTTGACGTCTCTAGAGAGAGCTTCTGGCGTCTCTAGAGCGAGCTTCTGGCGTCTCTAGAGCGAGCTTCTGGCGTCTCTAGAGCGAGCTTCTGGCGTCTCTAGAGCGAGCTTCTGGCGTCTCTAGAGCGAGCTTCTGGCGTCTCTAGAGCGAGCTTCTGGCGTCTCTAGAGCGAGCTTCTGGCGTCTCTAGAGCGAGCTTCTGGCGTCTCTAGAGCGAGCTTCTGGCGTCTCTAGAGCGAGCTTCTGGCGTCTCTAGAGCGAGCTTCTGGCGTCTCTAGAGAGATCTTCTGGCGTCTCAAGATAGAGGTTCTGGAGTCTCTAGAGAGAGCTTCTACCGTCTCTAGAGGGAGCTTCTAGCGTCTCTAGAAGGAGCTTCTGGCGTCTCTAGAGAGAGCTTCTGGCGTCTCTAGAGAGAGCTTCCGGTGTCACTAGAGAGAGCTTCTGGCGTTTCTAGAGAGAGCTTCTGGTGTCTCTAGAGAGAGCTTCTGACGTCTCTAGAGAGAGCTTCTGGCGTCTCCAGAGAGAGCTTGTAGCGTCTCTAGAGAGAGCTTCTTGCGTCTCTTGAGAGAGCTTCTGGCGTCTCTAGAGAGAGCTTCTGGCGTCTCTAGAGAGAGCTTCTGGCGTCTCTAGAGAGAGCTTCTGGCGTCTCTAGAGAGAGCTTCTGACGTCTCTAGAGAGAGCTTCTGGCGTCTCTGGAGAGAGAGCTTTTGGCGTCTTTAGAGAGAGCTTCTGGCGTCTCTAGAGAGAGCTTCTGGCATCTCTGGAGAGAGAGCTTCTGGGGTCTCTAGAGAGAGCTTCTGGGGTCTCTAGAGAGAGCTTCTGGCGTCTCTAGAGAGAGCTTCTGGCGTCTCTAGAGAGAGCTTCTGGCGTCTCTAGAGAGAGCTTCTGGCGTCTCTAGAGAGACCTTCTGGCGTCTCTAGAGAGACCTTCTGGCGTCTCTAGAGAGACCTTCTGGCGTCTCTAGAGAGACCTTCTGGCGTCTCTAGAGAGACCTTCTGGCGTCTCTAGAGAGACCTTCTGGCGTCTCTAGAGAGACCTTCTGGCGTCTCTAGAGAGACCTTCTGGCGTCTCTAGAGAGACCTTCTGGCGTCTCTAGAGAGACCTTCTGGCTTCTCTAGAGAGACCTTCTGGCGTCTCTAGAGAGACCTTCTGGCGTCTCTAGAGAGACCTTCTGGCGTCTCTAGAGAGACCTTCTGGCGTCTCTAGAGAGACCTTCTGGCGTCTCTAGAGAGACCTTCTGGCGTCTCTAGAGAGACCTTCTGGCGTCTCTAGAGAGACCTTCTGGCGTCTCTAGAGAGACCTTCTGGCGTCTCTAGAGAGAACTTCTGGCGTCTCTAGAGAGACCTTCTGGCGTCTCTAGAGAGACCTTCTGGCGTCTCTAGAGAGACCTTCTGGCGTCTCTAGAGAGACCTTCTGGCGTCTCTAGAGAGACCTTCTGGCGTCTCTAGAGAGACCTTCTGGCGTCTCTAGAGAGACCTTCTGGCGTCTCTAGAGAGACCTTCTGGCGTCTCTAGAGAGACCTTCTGGCGTCTCTAGAGAGACCTTCTGGCGTCTCTAGAGAGACCTTCTGGCGTCTCTAGAGAGACCTTCTGGCGTCTCTAGAGAGACCTTCTGGCGTCTCTAGAGAGACCTTCTGGCGTCTCTAGAGAGACCTTCTGGCGTCTCTAGAGAGACCTTCTGGCGTCTCTAGAGAGACCTTCTGGCGTCTCTAGAGAGACCTTCTGGCGTCTCTAGAGAGACCTTCTGGCGTCTCTAGAGAGACCTTCTGGCGTCTCTAGAGAGACCTTCTGGCGTCTCTAGAGAGACCTTCTGGCGTCTCTAGAGAGACCTTCTGGCGTCTCTAGAGAGACCTTCTGGCGTCTCTAGAGAGACCTTCTGGCGTCTCTAGAGAGACCATCTGGCGTCTCTAGAGAGACCTTCTGGCGTCTCTAGAGAGACCTTCTGGCGTCTCTAGAGAGACCTTCTGGCGTCTCTAGAGAGACCTTCTGGCGTCTCTAGAGAGACCTTCTGGCGTCTCTAGAGAGACCTTCTGGCGTCTCTAGAGAGACCTTCTGGCGTCTCTAGAGAGACCTTCTGGCGTCTCTAGAGAGACCTTCTGGCGTCTCTAGAGAGACCTTCTGGCGTCTCTAGAGAGACCTTCTGGCGTCTCTAGAGAGACCTTCTGGCGTCTCTAGAGAGACCTTCTGGCGTCTCTAGAGAGACCTTCTGGCGTCTCTAGAGAGACCTTCTGGCGTCTCTAGAGAGACCTTCTGGCGTCTCTAGAGAGACCTTCTGGCGTCTCTAGAGAGACCTTCTGGCGTCTCTAGAGAGACCTTCTGGCGTCTCTAGAGAGACCTTCTGGCGTCTCTAGAGAGACCTTCTGGCGTCTCTAGAGAGACCTTCTGGCGTCTCTAGAGAGACCTTCTGGCGTCTCTAGAGAGACCTTCTGGCGTCTCTAGAGAGACCTTCTGGCGTCTCTAGAGAGACCTTCTGGCGTCTCTAGAGAGACCTTCTGGCGTCTCTAGAGAGACCTTCTGGCGTCTCTAGAGAGACCTTCTGGCGTCTCTAGAGAGACCTTCTGGCGTCTCTAGAGAGACCTTCTGGCGTCTCTAGAGAGACCTTCTGGCGTCTCTAGAGAGACCTTCTGGCGTCTCTAGAAAGAGCTTTTGGCGTTTTTAGAGAGAGCTTTTGGCGTCTTTAGAAGGAGCTTCTGGCGTCTCTAGAGAGCTTCTGGCGTCTCTAGAGAGAGCTTCTGGCGTCTCTAAAGAGAGCTTCTGGCGTCTCTAAAGAGAGCTTCTGGCGTCTCTAAAGAGAGCTTCTGGCGTCTCTAGAGAGAACTTCTGGCGTCTCTAGAGAGAACTTCTAGCGTCTCTGAGCTTCTGACGTCTCTAGAGAGAACTTCTGGCGTCTCTAGAGAGACCTTCTAACGTCTCTAGAGAGAGCTTCTGGCGTCTCTAGAGAGAGAGAGCTTCTGGCGTCTCTAGAGAGAGCTTCTGGCGTCTCCAGAGAGCAAGGTTGCAACCATTCATTTGCGAAAATTTACATTCATTTGCTATTATCTCAGTTCAGAAGCATGCTATCAAAAAACAATGTATGGATGAATTTAACCTTGTAGTTTTATCTGAAAGTTTGCCGAATAACATTGGGGTCGCACACGCATTCCAAAGTCGTGAGCAAGCTGTGAAGGTAACTTTCCACAACGTGAATGAAATTTACATTCTCCGCGTGGAGAGTTGCCTTCACAGCTCGCTCACGACTTTGGTATACGTTTGCGACCCCAATGTTATTCGGCAAACTTTCAGATAAAACTACAAGGTTAAATTCATCCATACATTGTTTTTCGATAGCATGCTTCAGAACTGAGATAATAGCAAATGAATGTAAATCTTTGTAAATGAATGGTCGCAACCTTGCCAGAGAGAGCTTCTGGCGTCTCTAGAGAGAGCATCTGGCGTCTCTAGAGAGACCTTCTGGCGTCTCTAGAGAGAGCTTCTGGCGTCTCTAGAGAGACCTTCTGGCGTCTCTAGAGAGAGCTTCTGGCGTCTCTAGAGAGAGCTTCTGGCGTCTCAAGAGAGAGCTTCAGGCGTTTCTAGAGAGAGCTTCAAGTGTCTCTAGACAGCCTCAGGTGTCATTGTAAGTATGGTGTGAATAAGTTTTTGTTCTACAATCTATGTAATGAAAAGTATATTCCCAAGTTACATTTTTGGTTTTATGAAAGTTGTAAATCAGTATTCAAACAAAATTATCCTCCCAATAACCGCCATAAAACTTAATATATTCCTAAAGTTGCTACAGCTTACGTTTGCACTTTGGAGCATGTGCAAATTAGGCAAACGTCATGTTATATATAAGTTTGAACAGAACAATATGTTTCAATCAAGTTTTATAATAGTTTGGTTTGGTTTTATCTTCAGACACTAAATGAAAAGCTTTTAACATAGTAAAGTTAAAAAAAGAACTTTCTGTATCAATCAAACTCAATTACCACTCATATGCAACAATTGAGAAACACTTTCCGAACAGTCAGCTTCGAGAACGGTGACACAGAACTGTTTTCTTTGTTTGGCTTTTGACAGAGGATAGGTTGGTTGGAGCACGACGTGGCATGGCACTTCTGGACTGCGGCGGAGTGACTGCGCTTGGAGAAACGGTCTCTTCATCGATTGGTTTCGGACCACCGTCAACCAGCAACCACCCACCAAGGGGAGCCTCAGCTCCAGTCCCAACCCCAACGAACGGAACGGAAAGGTGGATAAATTATCGGAATTTGTTTGGATATTATATAATCATTATCGTTGTCGTCGTCGTCGTCGTCGACGTCGTAGTCGCATGTATCATTTCGAATGTGTGTGGAGGGATCGTGAGGGGATGGTTGGGACGAGAGGAAGCCATTGCTCATTCCTCGGGGTCGTACAGTTGTCTAATAATCCCAAATCCGGGCTTGTGAATAACTAATGCATGCTCCGATCGGCTTGGGAGATTGAAATTTGATTAGCCTCGACTTTGGCTGTCACTTGTGATATGTGCATTAACACCATTAAAAGATGTGGCCTCCCACGGCGGGCCGGGCACGCATTCCATCGAAGGCGCATCCTTTATCGAATTATAAAACGGAGGTTAATCGAATTAACTCGCAGAAATTGAATAATTAAAGTTCCAGTTCTGCATAACCCGCCAAAATGGCGGCGTCCACCGGCGATGGCGATGATGAGAAATGCTGCCTGAGCACTGCACACTCCAAAGTACATACCATTCCTCGCGAACAAAGCTCGTTTCGCAGTGGAAGTAGTTCTTTTTTTCGCAATGCACCCAGTCAGACCCAAGTTCCTGCCAACAAGCTCGGGCCTCAGCATTCCCGCCCCTACCCAGGGGCCACACAGCGAACGTGTGGATCGATGAAAAGCGATGCAACATGCACTTTTCTTCTGTCGTAGTCGTCGTCGTCGTCGTCGCCGCTGCCGTCATATCGGAATGCTTTCACCAAACCAAACATGTACCATAACCATCATCCAAACGGCATCACAATGCGCTTCATCCTGCACAATGGGTCATGGGGATACTTTCGTTGGTCAAAACTCTGAGGATCCTGGATGGGGATGCAGCCTAGAGCTTCCACTAAAGTTGAGTGTAGTTACACAAGTAGATTCGCGAGAATGTTGGAACATTTACTAAGGGTGATAAAATCGAGAACTTTTTGGTTGGTGAGCTCGTTCCATGCTACTTTGTGGTTTTTAAATTCCCATTTTGGCCACAAAGTTAATGCACCTGTTCCCACCTTCCGCGCTGACTAAAGTTGCCGGATGGCTTCGGTTTTATATGTATGTTTCCTGAACCGAACCGGGCGCGAATGGCAGAGAAATTGGTAGGGCAAAGGGGCAAGCCAGGCCTGCTCACTGCTGCATAGCAGCAGCAAGGTGGGCGCATAGAACTCTCCACTCTTGGTGCGCTGAATGCTGACTGTGAGGCTCTACTCAAGCGCTTCTCGGCGGCACATGCACTTATGTACAATATACAGCGAAAATTTTGCACGCCAGAATGACGACGACGACAACCACGACGATGCGATGGTGCATCGCCTCCAAACCGGGAAAAGGCCTTGACGCCGATGATGGTCACCAACTGGAACTTCACCCACCAACCCCGAACCACCAATCGTCATCCGGAGCGCGGAAGAGAGGCATTCGTGTTATTTTATACAAATTACCGTTGGAATTCCGGATCAGGCTCATGCGTGGATTCGGACGCCATTTTCTTGGATGAATTCAAAACATAATGTTCGTGAAAGTAAATTTTCAAGATAAGAAATTCAGGAAGGTCGAGTGGCAAGGGGATTGAACTGTTTAAAAGTAACCAAGAACTCCTAGTGACTATAGGCCATCGGATTTACAATCGTAACTAGTGGGCTCTCGCTGTATTACAAATAAAGTTCTAAACCCGTTGATATTCCACTCAAAACCCCTTTGAAACTCTCTTGAAGGTCCCGAAATTACATCAGAAACCAACAAGAACCCCTGGAACCATTTTGAAAATACATTGAAATCCTCGAAAACCACTTCCACACCCCTCAGAAACACCCCTGAATCTCCTGAAATGCCTTGTAACCCTTCTGAACTTTCTTGAGAGCCATAAAACTCACTACAAGCTTCGAAATCTCTTCAGAAACCCATTTAAACCTCCTCTAAAATCCTGAAACGTGCGGGTGTACCTTGAATCTCCTCTGGAACATGGCTGAATCCACCTTGAAGACATCCTGAAATCTCCGGAAACCACTTCTAGACCTCTCTGAACTCACCTGAACCCCCTTAAACGCCTTGATACCCTTCTTAAAATCCTTTGAAACTCTCGTGAAAGCTCCAGAAAAACACAGCAAACCCTCTCAAACTCCTGGAAACGTATTGGAAAGCCTTAAAACCACCTGAAACCCTCTGAAGAGCCTTGATATCTCTTTCCAAACCATTTTGAAACTCTCTTGAAACTCCCCTGAAACACATGAACATATTTCAGAAACCCCTACAAATCGCTCAGAAACGTCACTTAAACATGTTTCAACACCTTGAACCCTCCGGAAACCAACCTTCTAAACCCCACCTGAAACCCTAAGGGGGTCGCCATCATACTCGTTTTAAAACCCTTTGGACCTCTCTCAAAAGTCTCATAAAACCCCAGCAACTGCATGAAACCCTCTAAAACACTCTGAATCGTCTTGAAACACCTTGAAACCTCGCTAAAATTCTTTGAAACCCTCGGAAGCGCCTTGATACCCCGCTCCAAACCAGTTTGAAACTCTCTTGGGAGCCTCTTGAAACTCTTAAAAACACCTCCGAAACTGCTAAGAACCTCTCTGAAAAAACCCTAATCGATTCGTACTGGTGCGTGGAAAACCTCAGGAGTTTTCAGGGACTTCTTAGATCTCAGGGGGTTTCGAGGCGCTTTCAAGAGCGTTTCAGGGAGTCTGATGTGCTATTTGAGGATTTGATGTTTGAAGGTCACTTCAGGTAATCTCAGTGGAGATTCAGGGGATGTTAGTGGGATTCAGGGGAATTTCAGGAGTGTTATGACTAACAATACTCGTCAAGAAGAAATGTCTTTTTCAACTTATTTTACGGAATGTAACAAGGAGGTCTCAGAGAGGGATGGGTGATAAAACGTCGAAAGATAAAATGTCGAATGGTAAAAC
Organism: Aedes albopictus; assembly: GCF_035046485.1. Classification (NCBI taxonomy): domain Eukaryota; kingdom Metazoa; phylum Arthropoda; class Insecta; order Diptera; family Culicidae; genus Aedes; species Aedes albopictus. The sequence goes on along the minus strand of NC_085136.1, from coordinate 72,669,840 downwards.
GTCGAAAAGACAAAACGTCAAAGAAACAAAACGTAAAAAAAAATAAAAAAAAAGTTTTTTTTCAATTAAGAACTTACTATTTTCTTAGTTTACTCGTTCTCAACGCTCGAGCATTCGACGTTTTGTCATTCGACGTTTTGTGCCTAAACCTTGAAAACACCCTCAAATCCCCGAAAAACCTCCTTCAAGCCCATCCGAAACTCTTGAAAACTTTACTGAAACCCCCTAAATCTGTTATTCCTTTAAGAATATTTTCGGCAATTTCTTTTGGAATTGTCTCGAAAATGCCTTTGAAAACTTATTCGGTGTTTTATTCGGAAACTTCTTCAGCAATTCTTTTAGATACTTCTTCAGACATCCAAAAGTTCCTTCGGCAATTCCTTTTAGGAGTCCCTTTGGCAATTTTGGTGGCAATATCTTTGGAAAGTCCTTCGGTGATTCGTTATTTCTATAAGAACGTTTTTGGAAATTGCTTCGTGAAAGTTTTCAGCAAGTTCTTCGAGAACTTCACTAGCTGTTTCTATGGTTCTTTTTTGAAAGCCCTCCAGGAATTCCTTTGAGATTTCTTTCGGTCATTTCTTTTTAAATTCTTTAAACTAGGAAGAGAATATATAATATAACTTCTAAAACAATTACAGGCGGAATTCTGAAAAGAACTTCCAGAGAAATTACGAGAAATTCTCAAAAAAATATCAGAGAAATTTACGAACAGTCTATTATTTGAAGTTTAAGTACTAGTTTTGGATGAATGAATTTCAAAATAAACTGTTGAAAAAATACAAAAGAAATTGCCGAATAAATTAAAAAAAGAATTGCCGGCAAAACGCTCGAATAGATTGCTTTACAAAAAAAATCCAGCAAAAGCTGCACGATACATTTACAAAATAATTGCCTAAAAGATTTTAAAAAGAAATGCTGTAAGTATTTTTTTTTCTGGCAGGTTTCTAGCTGCACTCTGAATAGAGTTGAAACCTCTACACTAGACCTGAAGATAGAAAAGAGTACGTAATCTTTCAGAAGCAGTTTCCGCGTACGGCTGGAAAATGATATCCATTAAGACACTGTTGCAAACTGTCTCAAAAAGTTACGGTAGAAGATTGGAAAGTTTTCAATTGGTCAGTCGGTCAGGATTTGCCTATGTGGTGTTATGGTCATACAATTTGTGTTTGCCTTCTTGTTTGGTTTTGTGGTATGGTCCCGTTCAATATGTATTTCTCCTCGTTAAGTCAATTGTCGTATGTTTGTTTTTTTTTTCATCGAATCAATCGAACCCCGTATGTTAAAATATAGTCGGTCCTGTGTCAAATTGTTTTCTTGATTTCGCTAATCCTTTTCTACTTCTCTGTGTTCATCTCTTGTGTCCTTAAATTGTCATCGGTCCAAGACCCACATAAATATGTAACTGAACTCCTGATATGTTTCTGTTGGTGTCTTAATACCATCTAAGAGATAAACAAAAATACACCAAGCTGATCAGTTGATTTCAATAAAATTTAAAAATAATAAAGATTGCTTGTCAAATATTATGTTTTAACCCCAAAAACTATGAAAAATATTCCAAATTCGTTCAATTGTCCTATCGATCCTACCTAGATAAACCATGTCATTTTCTCAAATGTAGCCTAGAAATGTCCACCTAGTCATACACAAGTAACATTGTTCAGTTAATAAAAGCAGTCAGTTTTTGTCCAAAATGTCACGTCGAACGCATTGACGTCAACAATGCGTTTAAGTGTTCGCACGTTAGCTACGAATCTATCAGCACAATTAAGTGCTGCAAATCTCCTTCCCACTATTAATTCTTCGGTCGATTTTAATTGCTTTATTTAAAGAAAATATGACCAACTAACATTGTAAAAATTCGCAAAAGCGACTATGACATCAATAAATTACTAATCAAAATCAACGGAGACACGTGGGAAAGAGCCCAAACAACATTTTGAAGTCAGCTGGCTGTAAAAGGTTCCAAAAGCTGACACAAATCATATAATGCTTTTATTAGGATTTGTAACGATCATCAAAACCTTCTCAAATCCAACCGACTTGGAACTATTGCTTGGGAATAGACTCTACTGAGCCCCGGCGGTTCCTCCGTGTTTATCGAGCATGTCTGATGCATATGATCAGCCATACTCCATCTGCAGCAGCCGGTTCGTGATGAACCGTTGGAGGCGCATTAAAGTGTTAAAAAGGTGATATGTTTCACTAAAGAACAATACATTACAATAATCAAAATGAAACTCCTTCACTTTAATACCGTCAACCCCTGCGAACTTGGCCAGGGTTTTAAAAAGAAATGCTGTAAGTATTTCAAATCAATTCCCAGAATTATTGATGATGAAATTTTCAAAAGAGTGTTGAATGAAATTTCAAAGGAATTGCCGAAGTAGTTTTCGGAAAAAAAATGCGCAAGAAAACCCCAAAAATTATCCTATGGGAATTGTTAGATTAAATTCAAAATGAATTGCCGCAGAAATTCCACCAAAGGTTTTACAAGATAATTCACATGAAATTTGCAGAACCCGTTGCAAAAAAAGGCCGAAAGAATTACCTAATCATCCGTAGGAATTGGTGGAGAATTTTACAAGAAGAGTGTAGAATGAATTTTCGAAGTATTTACTGCAGGATTTTCCAAAGAAATTGACAAAGGAAACCAGACAAAAAATCAAAAGGAATTTTCAAAGAAATCTCGATAGAGATACTGGAAGAAATATTTCATGAAGTTCCCAAATCCATTGACGAATCATTTCCTACAAACTGATTCAATCCTCCTACCCGGTCAACCAGTCAAAGATTTTCGATATCGATTTGTATTGAATCGATGGCGATCGCATCGTCAGGTAAAGCACTATAAAGGAAATCCGAATCTGATTGATAGGGTGAGATGTTAGGATTTTCGCACCACGATGGCGTAGTGCATGTTCAGCGTGCCTGTCTGGGTCATATTGACCCCAACATCCTACTAGGGTTAACCCACCATCAGTCGCATCAAAAAAAGTTACACGAGCGGTCGCGTCGTGTACTCAGTACACGGCATACGCTTTCAATTATGGTTTACATGCTTTACTAGATACAATGTTGGTGTCTTCAGCAAAAATGTCCAACTGGATAATGCGCGTCTGATAGTGAACATGTGGAACCGGTCAACACGATCTGGTCCTGTCTCGGGTGTCGGAATGGCCCTCGCGGGAACCTGTTTCGTGGACATTTCAGTTATGGCACCAAAACTAGGCATGCGACGGCTCTATCTTCATGATTTTCCATATCCATTATTTTGGTAACCATGAAAATGACCAGTGACCTCCCTGGTCAACCCGTGGCCACCGGAATGTGCCCTGGAGGAACCTGTTTCGAGGACATTTTGACCATGACACCAAAACTAGGCATGCGACGGCTCCATCTTCATGATTTTTCATATCCATCATCTTAGTAATCATGAAAATGACCAGTGACCTCCCTTGCTAACCCGTGGCCTCCGGAATGTGCCCTGGAGGAACCTGTTTCGAAGACATTTTGACCATGATACCAAAACTAGGCATGCGACGGCTCTATCTTCATGATTTTTCATATCCATCATCTTAGTAACCATGAAAATGACCAGTGACCTCCCTGACCAACCCGTGGCCACTGGAATGTGCCCTGGAGGAACCTGTTTCGAAGACATTTTGACCATGACACCAAAACTAGGCATGCGACGGCTCTATCTTCATGATTTTTCATATCCATCATCTTGGTAACCATGAAAATGACCAGTGACCTCCCTGACCAACCCGTGGCCACTGGAATGTGCCCTGGAGGAAGCTGTTTCGAGGACATTTTGACCATGACACCAAAACTAGGCATGCGACGGCTCTATCTTCATGATTTTTTCATATCCATCATCTTAATAACCATGAAAATGACCAGTGACCACCCTGGCTAACCCGTGGCCACCGGAATGTGCCCTGGAGGAACCTGTTGCATGGACATTTTGGCTTTGACGCCAAAACTAGGCATGCGACGGCTCTAGCTTCATGATTTTCCATATGCATCATCTAGGGTAAATCGCCAATTGTTACACACCTTAAAAACTCGCCAATTGTTGCACACCTCATAAGAAAAGCATGGAGTGTGCAACAATTAGCGAGGTTCCAAGGTGTGCAATAACTCTGTATGAGGCGGTCATGCTTATAATTTCGCTTATAGCATGGTGAATCCGTTAATTTGATACATATTTGCCTCCCAAAAGCGTTTTGGATTGTATAAAAATATGTCCAATCTAGTTTTGTAATTTTCGAATAGAAAGAAATAAAAAATAGTTTTTTTTTTGCTTCACGGAGCCGAATTTTTTGTTTTGTGAACTTGGTTACCAACTGATTTGTATACAGTCATACCTCGATATAACGTAGCCTCGACATTACGTAACTCAGTATAACGTAACTTTTACCTCGATATAACGTAACTTTTTTATGGTTCCAATGTTTTGCTATTTGAATAATAAACGTGATTCACGGAATAGTCTTTACAATATTACGCTCCTCCTGGAACCAAGTCTACTAACCAGTTTAGCGATATACGAACACTTTCGCAGTTATATGACAGTTTTCGGTGTCAGTAATTTTGTTTAACTGCTAACTGCAACATGTTTACGTTTCACTTAACGAATGAAATTGAGTAACTGCAACGCCTGACAGATGTCATAAAGCCATCAATTGACGTAAAATGAACGTGAATTCCATGCGACTGTTCATAGGCCAAACTATGAAATGAACTATCTAGTTCATTCGTATCTCGCCGGGGACTGCGACAAGGTGACGGACTCTCATGTCTACTCTTCAACATCGCGCTGGAAGGTGTGATGCGACGAGCCGGGCTCAACAGCCGGTGAACGATTTTCACAAAATCCGGTCAATTTGTGTGCTTTGCGGACGACATGGACATTATCGCTAGAACATTTGGAACGGTGGCAGAACTGTACACCCGCCTGAAACGCGAAGCAGCAAAGGTTGGACTGGTGGTGAATGCCTCAAAAACAAAGTACATGCTGGTAGGCGGAACCAAACACGACCGGATCCGTCTGGGTAGTAATGTTACGATAGACGGGGATACTTTCGAGGTGGTGGAGGAATTCGTCTACCTCGGATCCTTACTGACGGCTGACAACAACGTGAGCCGTGAAATTCGGAGGCGCATCATCAGCGGAAGTCGGGCCTACTACGGGCTCCAGAAGAAACTGCGGTCGAAAAAGATTCACCCACGCACCAAATGCACCATGTACAAAACGCTAATAAGACCGGTGATCCTCTACGGGCACGAGACATGGACCATGCTCGAGGAGGACCTGCAAGCACTCGGAGTTTTCGAGCGACGCGTGCTAAGGACGATCTTCGGCGGTATGCAGGAGAACGGTGTGTGGCGGAGAAGGATGAACCACGAGCTCGCTGCACTTTACGGCGAACCCAGCATCCAGAAGGTGGCCAAAGTCGGAAGGATACGGTGGGCAGGGCATGTTGCAAGAATGCCGGACAACAACCCTGCAAAGCTTGTGTTTGCAACGGATCCGGTTGGCACAAGAAGGCGTGGAGCGCAGAGAGCACGATGAGCGGACCAGGTGGAGCGTGACTTGGCGAGCATTGGGCGCGACCGAGGATGGAGAGCGGCAGCCACAAACCGAGTATTGTGGCGTACTATTGTTGATTATGTCTTGTCTTAATGATGTTGAACAAATAAATGTATGTATGTATGTTCATAGGCCAGAGGAACTTATTCACAGCATCAGTTACTTTTGCATTTCGTTATATGAAGATCCTGCTTTTTGTCTTCGTTTAATTCATCTACATTCATTCAATTCCTCCAGCCTATTAGGGCAAACATGGCACATCATTTTGACGTTTGGCGGTGCGATAACTCCAAATTTGTTGAACTTACCGGACTTACAGGTAAAAAGCTTTGCAGTTAAACCGTTTGCACCGACCGAACGTCTACTGAAACATAGCCTTCCAACTCCAAAAGACATGACAGTAGACAGCAGTGGAAGCAAATTCGGTTTCATGCGATACTGCGAGTTATAACGCCGGGGCAAGTCCGCCTAGTCTTAGAAGAACCCTGCAGAAAATCGCTCAAGAAATTCTCTGATAAATCCCTAGATAAATTTCTTGATAAATTTCTGGCGAAATTTTGTGATATATCCCACGGATGAATTATTTCGGTGGAAATATTTCAAAAGTATTCTATTCTTCCTAAAGGAATTCATGGAATAATCACATGAAGAATTTATGTAGAAATGCCACGTGAAGTACCAGAGGGAATTTCTGAAGGGATTCAAAGCAAGCTTCTAGAGGAATCACAGCAAAAATCTATGAAAAAGGGGAAATTTCTTAAGGAATCATTAAAAGAAATGCTTTGAAAGAAAATGAGGCATCCCTCTTACCAAGGGCTGAAAGTCTCTTTAACAAAGACAAATCAATCAATGAGGCATCCCTGGAGTAATTCAACAGGGTTACCTGGAATCAGCAATCTTTGAATGGGTCTCTGAAGAAATTCCTGGTGGTTTTTGCCGATATCTTGAGTTTTCGGAAGAATTACCGGTGAAATCCCTGAAAAAAAAAATTAGAAAAGACTTCAAAATGTGCAGAATAAGTACCAGCAGGAATTACTGGGTGAATCTCAGCAAATACTTATTGAGCAGGAAGGTATTAGAGCATTGCAGGTATGACTGGGAGAATCCCAGTAGAAATTTTAAAGGGAATGGCAGGATGAATCCTTGCAAAAATCTATGGAATCACATGGGGAATCCTAGAGAAGCCACAGGGGAAATTCCTGGAGGAATCATATCGAGAACTTTTGGAGTAATAGGACAGATCGGTGAAGTACTAGATTTGTAGTAATGAGCTGAATTTTTGTATGGTGAGAAGTTCAATTCTCCGTTTCTGCAATGAAATGGTGCAAAAAGCGAGGGTACTATTATTCCTTACCTAATTTGATGCTGTTTGAGCAAAAATTTGGGCAACAGTGTTGTTGTTTTCTCCATTTCTTGCAACATAAATAACATAGTTATCCATAGTTTTGCTCAAACAGCATCAAATTAGGCAAGGAATAATTATACTGCACGCTTTTTGCACCATTTCATTGCAGAAACGAAGAATTGACCTTCTCACCATACACAAATTCAGCTCATTACTACAATTCTAGTACTTTACCAATTGTGTCCTATTTCAAAGCCCTTTTTAGAGGAATCCTAGCAGATTAAAGCCAGTAGGAATAAATGGAGGAGTTTGAATTCTTGAAAAAAAAAAAACTCTAGAGGAACTCCTTCGAGAATTTCAGGATAAATCACAGAAGGTATTTCATTAAGAGATTCCTGGGTGAATTACCGAGTGAATTTTGGAAGAATCTCAAGAGGAATTCTAGGAGGCATTATCGTATAGGAAACTTTGAATTTTCCACTGCTGAAAATGAAATGATGTACACTCCAACGCTACCTGCTAGGGGATTTGTTACTTTTAATCACATGAACAGGTAACGTTTGACGCTTGAGCAGTTCGGTATGTAAAAATGAAAAATAATCTTGTTTTATGCGATATTGGTTCAAATACACTCCCGTTCAAAAGTTTGGGGTCACCCCCTCAAAAACATGTCATTTTTTTAGGCCCATATCTCCGCCAATTTGCGTCCGATTTCAAATCCCTAGGTTTCATTCAAAAGATAATAAGTCAAAGAAACTTTGAACATGATTAAAAAGAAACTTTTTCAAAAAAATTGTATTTAAACTCAACCCAAAGTTGCCAAATTTTCTAAAAAATGAATATAAACTTACGGCAGTGTCGCTGGAAATTGGGACGACCAAATTTTAAGATGAGAGCGGTAATATGACCCATTTTCTATTAGCTTTCAACTGCTTTTTACAGAACTTAGCTAAAAAATCTAGAAAAAAAGTTATTAAGTAAATTAATCCTTGATGTCATCGACCAAAAGTTTGGGGTCACCCCTCAATATGATGTATCGGCCAAAAGTTTGGGGTCACTTTCGTAAAACATGGAATAGTGATTTGATGATATCTTCGTCATCTATAGTTCAGTTTCAATTATTTTTGGCTCATTTCAAAGATAATTAACTAAATTTACGTTTGATGTCTTTAACTTAACGTATTTAACGATTTTTGTATATAAAAATGTTATGTAAAGTTATCACATTTTACCACGCTTCAAAAAATGAGGCAACTTTACGTTAAGTTTTAGTATGTAAATTTCAACAAATATGTGTGGTTCAATGTCTATGCAGTGTAAGTATCATTCATTTTGTTTCAAATAAGCCAAGAAGAATTAAAATTGAATGAAAGATGACAAAGATATCTGTAACGTTCTACTCTGCTCCTTAAGCAACGGCTTAAGCGCCACCTTCGTATTCAGAAGGACCGTTACTCTGTCTAAGCCCGGTATGAGACTACCCTTCTCAGGGCAGGTCGCAAATAGTTAAGCGCAGAAACAAAACTAACAAAAATGGCACACACGAAAGGACAAATGAACTAAATGAACAAGAAAAATACCAAAAAATACTGAAGATCGGAAACTAAACCAATAATAAACCAAAACTGAGCGGCAGAAAAAGGTTAAACTTAAAGGAACAAACAAATTCACGTTCAAATTTACTAAATACTGAAAGCAGAAATAATAGTGAAGTTTAATCTTATCTGAACTAGAAGTAAATGAAAGAAAAAAGTAAACTTATACGAAATTTATTAACTAAAATTGAATTTAGAGAGCTACTTGCATAGGACCAATTCAAAAAGTATGCAATCTCTCAATTTATTGTAAAAATTCAGGAATCCTAAACTACTCTGGTGACGTCACGCATTTAACTGCAATTTCTTATTCTAGGGGTTTACAAGTTCGGATTTCTTCATTCAAATAGGAAAACTAGTGTGGATCTGACCTTGGCTCTGCATCGGCGAGGTGCTCCAACGGCGAAGGCTTGAATCTCTCGACGGCGGGAGAGATGCGCTGAATTCTAATTGGAAAACGTCCTATGTGGTTGACTCGCGCGTGGGCACGATCATCAGGGTAGAGGCGTCCCTGGAGGTTGGTGGAGCGAGAGCGTAGTTGGCGTCGCTCTTGCGCCTCACGCTTTGGCGAAACGAGTCCGAGTCGTCGATCTATCCGCTCGAATACTAATCGACGAACCACCACAGGCAAACGCTCGGGCACAAGCTCACGTCTGAGCTGCTCGAATCGGCAAAGCTTGACTAGTCGACAAGAATTTTCCACCCACCACAGCCTACAATCACTCCCAGACGGAAGGACTACGTAGCCGGAACAACCATCGTCTACTAAGCACGTGGTTTGTTGGGTGCCTTCTTGGACTAGCGTGCACGATTCTGGGTTTGCGTTAGCCGGAACTAGCAGGTTTGAGCCGGAACTAGCTGCCCACGTTGGTTGGGCTTGACGAGGCCTATTCAACGTGATAGTATTCACTAATCGATTCTATTACCAATCTTGCACTAAAGGCTTACCTGAATCGTCACAATAAACGGTTCACTTAATCGAATAACTACCGGTCAAACTATTTTGAACTCTGTAAATTCAAAACTAAGAAACTCGAATTATTTTTCAGTCGAGTAATTCAAAAATTCGCGCACTCACTTCGAATTCAGATTAAAATCGAAACTGCTTCACTTCAACTCACTTTGAAATAGTAAAGTTCGCACTCTTGGAAAATGATCCGTTAACTTTGAATAACTCCACCAGATTAAAATGGATTCGTGCGCAATAATTTGGTTGAACCTTTAAATTAAGACGCAATTTCCACTTCGCTCTGTACTCGGGTTTCGTAGCTCGATTTTAATTGGTCGGCTCAGCCGAGCTCAAATTAGTCTAAAAACTTTCCATGGGATTTAGTTTTCCGATTGGTGGTTGACCAGAGTTCAAAGGAGCAGGTACAAATTAACTCGCGGAAAATTCCATAAATTACCGAACGCATTTCGTTCGCGTTTAGTTCACTCGCCCTTAGTTATGCAACGTGCGCAACACTTACTTTAAGATTTATTATTTCGGGCACAAAAGCTTACTTGAAAGCTTCTCATTCTAGTGGTCATATTAAAAAAGGGAACTTCGTTAGACTGGTCCAAACTGATCATTACATATTCGCCTACACTAATTGCAATAAAAATTTTGAAATTTATTTCAAAATTTTTATTGATCAGACAATAATATTCATTAAACTCTCATTGAATTCAAAAAGTATTGAATTAATAGAATTTTACTACATTAAAAAAAACTAGTAATAACATTTAATTTGAATTTTAATAAACATACAGTATAAATGTAACACAAGTATTTTTTTGGACTTCTAATTCACAAGGTAATCTAACATGAACACAAACATGGTCAATGCTATGCCACAATGAACTCTCACATTCCTTACTAATACAACCATACTCATTCAAACCGACTTAAACTAAACCGAACAAACCTCAGAAATGTCTGAGAAACTAATCGTACTACCAAATTTACCTCAGAAATGTCTGAGCATCTTCGACCGACGAATAACCGATTAAACCAAATTGCCCTCAGAAATATCTGAGCAGATTCTCTTCCAAATAACCAACGTACTTCAGAACAATGGTCTGAAAATATACTTGATCATAATTTACCTAACTTAACACGACTCAGTCATTAACTACGCGCATTCATTCAACCACTATGTCATAGCAAAAACGCGAAACACGAAACAACGAACATTTCGACGAACGCTTCACAAATTTCCCGAAATTTTCGGTACCGGGTTATCTCGAAAGCTTTTAGCCGATCTGTCAAAACGAAACACGAAATCGATCAACACGAAAACAACAAACGTGAGCTGTGCTGTATGTGATGGAGGTAAATTCTGACTAATTTCTTCGATAATACGGGTTTATACTACGATGGCATGACGGAATCTACTTTTTAGCGATTACGTGATGATTATGGAGTGAATTGAGAATAGAAACTGTGGTAAACTATGGATATTTTAGTAGAAATGGACATGTTTAGTGAATTGGGCTATTGTTATTTTTATTATGGCAAAGCTGTATGTGATGGGGGTCAAGGTCAGCGATTCACATCACTGGCCTCTGTGAAGATTGCAATATATGCAACACAGCTCGACACAAACTATACAAGATGAACAAAATTGGATTCTAATTGGATTTCTATTCTAGGTTTGTTTGACTAGTTAAACTGGACGGTAACGATCTACGATGTGAGGAAACTGATATTTTGACTTCTCGAACATCGGACATGAACTTTTTCAACTCAAGAAGTGTTTTATGACTAAATTGAGTGGTTTATGTGCATCAAATAGCACAGTCATAGCTTGTTTGGACATATACAACTAGATAGCTAGTTGCTAATTTTGTCAACGATCGAGGAAACACGAGGACATCTCGGATCGGACTGCATCGTTGCACCACAGATGTGTATTTTGTTGTTGTGAATGGTGTATGTACTACGCGGCCGTAGTACAGTCATAGCTGGATTTTTCGAACGAATAATTGTTAGTCGACAATGTGAGGAAACAGAACTAGCTGACATCTCAAACATTGGACGTAGTTTAGTGACCTCATAGAGTGTTTTGTTGTAAATTACATGGTTTATGTACATTCTCACGAAGTACCGACATAGCTTTAGGTCTTACGCTCGTTTTAGAAACGATCCATGATAACTTCCTGCAATTCGTTGGCCGTCTAGACGCTCTAAGACGTAGGTATTCGTTCCGACGACCTCTTTTACTCGAACCTTATCGTATTTGTTGGCAAACTTGCCCACAAAGTTCCGTGATTTGTCCGAAAGGTACACAGTTTTCTTGTAGACAACATCTCCTTTCTCAAATTGGTGTTTTCGATTGGCACGCAAGTTGTATGGATGGCTGTACTTCTGATACGCCTTAAGCAGGTTTTCCTTCACCTTACTGTATAGAAGTTCCAGGTCTCGGCTGACTTCTTGGGGACTCTTCAGTGGCTCACTTTCTCGCAAGGTTTCGTATTCACTACCAGAGCTAATCATATTACGTCCGAAGTTGACGAAGTAGGGGCTGAATCCCGTACTTTCATGTACGTTGGTACGTATGGCTTTCGCGATTTGATGGACGTCCTTATCCCAATCGCGATGGTCTTTTTCCTTGTTTAAAGAACATCTTATGGCTGTTACGATGACCCTATTAACACGTTCAGATGGATTTGGGCTGGGATGATACACTGCTAAAGGCCAATGGGTCACGGAGAACCTTTGGAGCATTTTCTGGAACAGGTCCGATTTGAAAACCGTTGCATTATCCGTAATGCAGATTGATGGTGCTCCAAATACGTTGAAAATCATATTTTCAACAAAGTTACACGTTGAAACTGCCGTTGCTGAGCGCATGCACTGTACCATAACAAATTTGGAGAAGAAATCACTCACTACGAGCAACCAAACGTTACCTCTTTTCGACCTTGGATATGGGCCTAAAAAGTCCATTGATATTAACTCCCAAGGGCGAGAGCAGTGTTTGGGCTTTCCACAGATTGGTTGGACGTTGACGTTCGGTGTTTTTGATTCACGGCATATCTCACATTGGCTGCAATACCGCTTAACGTCTGAAGCTAAGCGTGGCCAGTAATGCCTCTCTCGAATTTTGGCGAGCGTCTTAACAAATCCTAAGTGAGCTTCGTTATGGATTCTCTTGATGGTTTCTCTCCTTTCAACAACTGGAACAACGTATTTCCAACGGAAGGATGGATCTTCAGCAACAGCTGAGCCAGTGATATACTTATAAACCTTCCCCTCTGAGACACGGAAGTCAGAGTATCGTTCAGGCACGGATTGAATCATTTTCATCAGTTGGGTGATATACGGGTCAGAACTGGGCGTTACATCAATAGCGTTGACTGCACGAGACAGCGCGTCAGCAGGTATGTTGTCGCTTCCTTTCTTATACTGCAGGAGCATGTCGTATTTCGAGAGTTTTAACGCCCATCGAGCGATTCTTGGAGACTTACTCTCGATAGACATAGTCTTCAGGAACGTCAGACTCATCGCATCAGTCTGAATGATGAATTGCGACCCCTCGATAAAGTGCTTGAAGTTCTCTATGCTGAGTAGAACAGCAAGACATTCACGTTCTGTGGCGCTGTAGCGTCGCTGGGTACTCGAAAGTTTTTTAGAGTAATACGCAATGGGTTTGCGCGCTCCATTTTGAACTTGAGCTAGGACAGCGCCTACAGCCAAGTCCGAGCTGTCGGTTTCAATAACAAACGGTAGCGAGAAATCTGCATTTGTCAATATGGGTGCTGAAACCAAAGCAGTTTTTAATTTTTCTAGGGCAGAATCAGCTTCCTGCGTCCATTGAAATTTCTTCATTCCTTTCTTTAGCAGATTGGTAATGGGTGTTGTGATCTCCGAGTAGTTTGGCAAGAATTTCTGGTAAAATCCAGCAAGTCCTAACAATCGGCGGACGTCTTTCACCGTTTTCGGAACTGGATAGTCTAGAACCGGTTGTATTTTGCTCACGTCCATCGACAGGCCTTCTTCTGATAACACGTAACCTAGATATCGGATCTTTTGCTGACAGAACTTACTTTTTTGGAGGTTTATAGTCAGTCCGGCTCTGCGGAGCCTCTCTGCAACAATCATGATAAGCCGGATATGTTCGTCGATACTGTTGGAAACGATAATGATATCGTCCAGATAAACGTATACATAGGGCTCAAGATCATGGCCTAATACGCGAGTCATCAATCGGGCCATCGTTGCCGGGGCGTTAGTCAGACCGAAAGGCATGACAGTATATCGGTATAAACCTTTATTTGTGCGAAACGCTGTTTTGTCTTTTGCTGAAACTTCTAACGGCACTTGATAATATGACTCTGACAAGTCGATAACCGAAAAGTATTTCGATTTAGGAATCCTTTGGATGATCCCCATCATGTTCGGGAATGGAAAGTCATCTTTCTTCGTGCATTGATTTAACCTGCGTGAATCCAAACAGATACGCCATTTGCCATTCGCCTTCTTTATCGGCAGCAGCGGATTAAGGAAATCTATTGGACCATGGCATTCCTCGATAACTCCTAGCCTTTCCATTCGTTCTACTTCGGCATCAATTACGCTTTCGACACTAGGTGACCAACGATAATACGCAATTTTTCGGGGTTTGGCGTCTGGCAGCAGATCAATTCGGTGTTGAATCAGATTCGTTCGTCCCAAGGAACCTTCTTGGGTTTCGGGTAACTGTTTTATTGCTTCAAACAAGGCTTTTCTTTCTGACTCCGAGAGTGGATGTTCGGTGGTTAGGTCTTCCAGAGTTTCCAGGGTCTTTTGTGGCACTTCGACGGTGGGCATCTCCAAACTCTCGTCGATGTTTTCCATGGATTTCGACCGGTCCACGTCAGAACTTGGCTCGATCTGGAAACATACTTCGTCATCCCGATCTCCGAAGTAGTCGTCAGCAGAAGGCATGTGGTTCAAAGTCCTGGATTCCTCTGGTCCCGCTAAAGAGGTTGATTGTGGTGGAGGAAGAAGCCGAAACCCGAATTTGTCTAGAAAATCCACACCCAATATTAAGCATTTCGACACCTCTGGAACGACAATCGTTGGGATGATATGCGTTTTACCCTGATAGGAAAAAGGCGCATTGACAAATCCTAGACACCGGTATGCTGTACCGTCAGCTGTCGAAATTTTCACGGAGATTGGATGGATTTTCAATCCCAATTTGTTGATCAAGTCTACCGAACTAATGATTGTGAGACTTGCTCCGGTATCTGCAAGACCTTCGATTTCTTCCGACAGGATTTTCACTTTTAAGTGTGGACAGCGATGAAATGTGGTTTTTATCTGATGAACATGATTGAAGATATTGTATTCGGCATTGGGAACCTCTGGGATAATGCTTGGAGGACATGGATTCCCGGAATTGCCCTCACTTAATCGTTTTTTGGCAACTCGTCTCTTTGACCCAGTTCGTGCTTATTTGGGCACCGGTAGGCCGTAATATCAGACAATCCACAAATATGGCAGAAGATAGTCTTCCTTCTATCACATTCCCGCCACATGTGTCCCACTCCTTGGCAATTCCAACAAATCAATTGCTTCATTTTATCCTGGTTCTCACCCGTTGTCGGTTTAATCGTCGGAATCTTCTTATTGAATCTCGCTTTGATTGCATTGAGTTCTTCGGTTTCTTCAATTTCACGCTGACCATCGTCATAATCTTCATCGCAATCGATCTGATGGATCACTGGACGCGAATGTCCAGATATTGTGTACAAATTCGACTCGAGAGCGTCAAATTTGAAGCATAGTTGCGCCAAATGCTCAATCGAGTGAATCGGTTCCAACGCGAGTCGACGCTTGTACAATTGTTTCATATTCTCCACAATAACTTCAAACTTCTCAGCTTCAGTCATCTTCTTCATCATCCTTTGGGCTAGCATTTCCATTTCCGTTAGATAAGCGCTGAAGAGTTCCGTGGGCCGTTGTTTCCTGGCACGCATTTCTTCGCGAATTATACGATCGCGATTCGGATTGTCATACCTCATCTTAAGGTAGGATTCCAACATCTCCCACGACGTAAACTTTTCTTCGTACGTAGTATACCACACGTACGCACTATCCTTGAAAAGTAAATGGGCATGCATCCGTAATTCTTGCTTCGTAATATCGTAGGACCTACACAATATATCTATTTGACGCAGAAAGTCTGTTACAGGAACCGTGTTGGTGTCGCCCGTGAACTTTGGCCACTTTTCGATAATACTGCACTGCTGATGCGGCAATCTTCTTGGGTATCCACCTGTCGACAGTCTTCCAGAGTTCATCTGATTCATCGGGGCGAACGTGACGTTTCCTACACCTGAGTGTGCTGATGATCTGAAATCATTCCTAGGTTGACCAGTCGAGTTTACTGGATTCCATACTCCTGGATCTGGCACCGGTGTGCTACGGTGCCCCATAGCGTTTCCAGACAACTGCAAAGGTGGCGAAGGATCAGGGAATCTACCAACTCGAGTAGGGTGATCACTTGGGATGGACATCGCACGAGGAAGTGGTCCTCTGGATTGAAGATTCATACCACTCAGATTGTTCGACAGCAAATCAACAGTTGGGTCA
Organism: Aedes albopictus; assembly: GCF_035046485.1. Taxonomy (NCBI): domain Eukaryota; kingdom Metazoa; phylum Arthropoda; class Insecta; order Diptera; family Culicidae; genus Aedes; species Aedes albopictus. The sequence goes on along the minus strand of NC_085136.1, from coordinate 72,653,737 downwards.
CCCGCGAGTCCGGGGAACCGTTGGCGAAGCAACTGATCAAAGCACTTTTCAACGTAAGTTGTAATCTCGGAAACATGGACGTAGTCACTATTCTTCACCTTTTCATTCACAGGTACGGTACGAGACGCTAAGATGGTTCCAAATGGGTTTGGAACCGCCGGTGACACACCAATCCTAAGAGGTTCGAACGTAGCAGGGCTTCCACGCTGGGATTCCGTCCGGCGAAATTCGATATGCTCCGCAGCTACTCTCCTCTCGAAATCACGAATGTTCTGCGAATTTCCGACTGCTTGATCTTCTTCTTGAAGCAAAGGCGCAGTTGGCAAGCTGGGTAGTCTCATCTGACGCGGAATGGCTCCTGTCGCGGGTCCTTGTTCTTGGTTCCGGAAGTTCAAGAGATTTTCAACGAGTGCTGGTATCACATCCGTCGCATTCTCCGCTGTATCAGCATTTCCACCAACCGCTCCTTCCGTGTCATTCCAGGTCCTCAAGATTGGAGACTCCTGGTTGCGCTGAGAATTCATCGGCTGCTCAGAGAAACTATGAGGAACCGGCTGTGATCCAACGGCCATGTTGAACGGCGCACCTGAACCGTTTCCTTCCGGTAACTGGGCCTGTACTGTCGATTCGGCGACTGGTGCCGAACGTAATGCATCATCGTAGTTGAGGCCATAATAGTGCATGGTTATTCTGGAGATCAAATCGAGCAAGTACTGTACGTCTTCTTGCTGTCGCCGAGTACGAGGCTGATAACGTCGGATTCGTTGATGGTAGTGAACCAAGCGAGAAAGGCACGAAGGATCCGATCCCTGATACAAAATGTCCGCAATCTCCTTCAGCTTCCTCGGTACCGTACAGAGGTCATCAATCATCATGTGCTCCGTCACCCGTACCAATCGCTCCGATTCTGGATCCCGAAGTACTGCACGGAGGTCTCGTCGGCGTTCTTCAAGCGATCCCCTCGTAGAATAATCACGCAACAGTAGTTCATAATTCAGTTCACTTTCGTCCAAATAACAAGCTTTTATTTTATACCACTCCATGGTCAAACAAACCAAATTCAGTTCAAAAGTAGAAAAAACTTATTTAAAGGAAAATAATAATCGAATTCAAACACAATTCACTTAAACTTTATCACTAAACCGAAAATGCTTATAACCGAAACTTAATAACCAAAACGGAACTAATTACCGACCGAATTTTATCACTAATAACCGAAATTATCGAACAAACTTAAACCTAGCCGCGTATTTATTTAGAAACAAGATGAAATTGACAGAATATATGGCAAATGTGAATGAGAGTACTGTGTAGGAGTTCAAATAGGCAATTTACTTCAATTTATATACAAAAACTCATTCAATTACCAAAATCTAAATTTGAAAACTATTGCTTTTCGAAGGCCCCACGTTGGGCGCCAAAATGTAACGTTCTACTCTGCTCCTTAAGCAACGGCTTAAGCGCCACCTTCGTATTCAGAAGGACCGTTACTCTGTCTAAGCCCGGTATGAGACTACCCTTCTCAGGGCAGGTCGCAAATAGTTAAGCGCAGAAACAAAACTAACAAAAATGGCACACACGAAAGGACAAATGAACTAAATGAACAAGAAAAATACCAAAAAATACTGAAGATCGGAAACTAAACCAATAATAAACCAAAACTGAGCGGCAGAAAAAGGTTAAACTTAAAGGAACAAACAAATTCACGTTCAAATTTACTAAATACTGAAAGCAGAAATAATAGTGAAGTTTAATCTTATCTGAACTAGAAGTAAATGAAAGAAAAAAGTAAACTTATACGAAATTTATTAACTAAAATTGAATTTAGAGAGCTACTTGCATAGGACCAATTCAAAAAGTATGCAATCTCTCAATTTATTGTAAAAATTCAGGAATCCTAAACTACTCTGGTGACGTCACGCATTTAACTGCAATTTCTTATTCTAGGGGTTTACAAGTTCGGATTTCTTCATTCAAATAGGAAAACTAGTGTGGATCTGACCTTGGCTCTGCATCGGCGAGGTGCTCCAACGGCGAAGGCTTGAATCTCTCGACGGCGGGAGAGATGCGCTGAATTCTAATTGGAAAACGTCCTATGTGGTTGACTCGCGCGTGGGCACGATCATCAGGGTAGAGGCGTCCCTGGAGGTTGGTGGAGCGAGAGCGTAGTTGGCGTCGCTCTTGCGCCTCACGCTTTGGCGAAACGAGTCCGAGTCGTCGATCTATCCGCTCGAATACTAATCGACGAACCACCACAGGCAAACGCTCGGGCACAAGCTCACGTCTGAGCTGCTCGAATCGGCAAAGCTTGACTAGTCGACAAGAATTTTCCACCCACCACAGCCTACAATCACTCCCAGACGGAAGGACTACGTAGCCGGAACAACCATCGTCTACTAAGCACGTGGTTTGTTGGGTGCCTTCTTGGACTAGCGTGCACGATTCTGGGTTTGCGTTAGCCGGAACTAGCAGGTTTGAGCCGGAACTAGCTGCCCACGTTGGTTGGGCTTGACGAGGCCTATTCAACGTGATAGTATTCACTAATCGATTCTATTACCAATCTTGCACTAAAGGCTTACCTGAATCGTCACAATAAACGGTTCACTTAATCGAATAACTACCGGTCAAACTATTTTGAACTCTGTAAATTCAAAACTAAGAAACTCGAATTATTTTTCAGTCGAGTAATTCAAAAATTCGCGCACTCACTTCGAATTCAGATTAAAATCGAAACTGCTTCACTTCAACTCACTTTGAAATAGTAAAGTTCGCACTCTTGGAAAATGATCCGTTAACTTTGAATAACTCCACCAGATTAAAATGGATTCGTGCGCAATAATTTGGTTGAACCTTTAAATTAAGACGCAATTTCCACTTCGCTCTGTACTCGGGTTTCGTAGCTCGATTTTAATTGGTCGGCTCAGCCGAGCTCAAATTAGTCTAAAAACTTTCCATGGGATTTAGTTTTCCGATTGGTGGTTGACCAGAGTTCAAAGGAGCAGGTACAAATTAACTCGCGGAAAATTCCATAAATTACCGAACGCATTTCGTTCGCGTTTAGTTCACTCGCCCTTAGTTATGCAACGTGCGCAACACTTACTTTAAGATTTATTATTTCGGGCACAAAAGCTTACTTGAAAGCTTCTCATTCTAGTGGTCATATTAAAAAAGGGAACTTCGTTAGACTGGTCCAAACTGATCATTACATATCAATAAATCACTTTTCCATGTTTTACGATAGTGACCCCAAACTTTTGGCCGATACATCATTTTGAGGGGTGACCCCAAACTTTTGGTCGATGACATCAAGGATTAATTTACTTAATAACTTTTTTTCTAGATTTTTTAGCTAAGTTCTGTAAAAAGCAGTTGAAAGCTAATAGAAAATGGGTCATATTACCGCTCTCATCTTAAAATTTGGTCGACCCAATTTCCAGCGAAACTGCCGTAAGTTTATATTCATTTTTTAGAAAATTTGGCATGTTTGGGTTAAGTTTACATACAAATTTTTTTGAAAAAGTTTCTATTAAATCATGTTCAAAGTTTCTTTGACTTATTATCTTTTGAATGAAACCTAGGGTTTTGAAATCGGACGCAAATTGGCGGAGATATGAGCCTAAAAAAAATTACATGTTTTTGAGGGGGTGACCCCAAACTTTTGAACGGGAGTGTAGTTAGATATAAAAAGGTATACTATAAAGTTGACTTTTGAAGATAGGTATATAAAATACAACAATGAAAAAAAAAACATTTAAACAAGGTTAAAAATCATTGTTGAGTGAATAACATAATTTGGGGGGGATCTTTTTTGGCTTCGATATGACGTAACTTTGATATATCGTAACGAACATAAAAATGTTGTTACGTTATATCGAGTTATGAATGTATACTAATATTAGTTTGGGCGATCCACGGTACTCACAGCTGCTTAAGAATAGTGAAATGTAATGTATAAAAATTACTACTGAATTGAGCATGAGCATGAGCATGAGCATGATTGACCGCCCGCGGTTGCTCCTCTGTTATTGCAAGGACAACTGCATTTACACAAAGAACCAACAGATGATGCTTGGGATTAGCTTTCTCTTCATTGTGTAAATGCTGCAATCCCAATACTTTTCAATAAGCAATACCAGCGCCGGCCGCGTCCGAATGCAGGTCAATTGAGGATAGGGAAGGAAATGATGACGTGATTCTCGCTTAGGCCAATAACCGAGGAATTCTCTGCGTTACTACGAGAAATCACTAGGAGTTTGGACAGGGGAAATGGAGATGTGTTGAGGATTTCGACGTGGTAAACGAATGTAATGTTTTGATTCGCGATTAATAATGTGCTCGCGAAGAAATACCCTTCTAAACCTTGGACGACGAACGCGATCTATTGTGCCTCAAAACTCACCCTACATAAGTTATTCATTCGCAACTAAGGAGAACACAATGCTAAACACCGACGCATCTGTAGTTTGCGTTTCCGCGCGAGACAATGCTGAACTCGATCGATTCACAAGTGTTAACAAAATAACACGGGATAAATAAATCAGAAAGATCTTACCGCAAGGTTCGCCGTCTATCTTTTACCGACCTACTCTTTTTTCCAGAAATTCATGCAACGTTTATTTGAGTCAAAACATTTATTCATTTGGGCTAAAATATTACAAATGTCGACACCGAAGATGACGAACCATTCAAATTTTTGTGTACATGCAAAAAATGAAAGAAAAATATTTATTACCAACTAAATGTGCATTTGGAACTAGCGCCGACACATGACGTAACGAACTTTTCAATATTTGTTAGATAAATACACAAAACCCAGTGCAGAATTTTATACATCCTATAGCATTAATTATTGTGATAAAATGGAACGAGCTCACCAATAAACATCCTTCGAAGTGTCCAGTGCATATGTGCTGCAGCATCTTCCACAAACTGGCCTCAAAATCACACTAAACCGCTACAACAACACACGGGTACGACGATGTGCACATTCAAATTGTCGACGACGACGCGGCCAATCCGAATGAAAAAAGCGGCACTTCCACTTTGCCTCCAAAAACACACTTAACCGCCTCGTACGAAGACGAGCACGCACGCACGCAGGACGACGACGCGATGCAACGACGAACCAAGACAGACTGAAATGTTATCCGCTGCTGGCATCACACGGCCGACTCGCACGAAAACTAGTTTTTTCCTCTAAAACAGCGGTTTTCAGATCGTGCACCGCGGTGCACTTGGTGCACCGCGAAGCCATGACAAGTGCACCGCAACACTTCAGAAAAGTGCATGTTTAAGTTGAAATTTAA